>NC_060197.1:34601174-34796174 GCF_021184085.1 Oncorhynchus gorbuscha
AATAGAAAATAAAATGTATCGGACATGAGTCCAGGCTACCATTAAATCTGTAAATAGTTCATGACCATATCATAAATCATGTTATAATTTGACATTTGAGTCATTTAGCAGACGCTCTTATCCAGAGAGACTTACTGGAGAAATTAGGGTTAAGTGCCTTGCTCAAGGGCACATCGACAGATCTTTCACCTTGTCGACTAGGGGATTCTAACCAGTCTGTAACCTTTCGATTACTGGCCCAATACTCTTAACCGCTAGGCTACCTGACTCTCGGGTAAAAAGGAGACCGTAGAGACTTGGGAAAGAAAAACAAGATGTAGTATGATATGCTCTCTTACCTCAAACAAGTTAGAAGCCTCGTTGCCATATTGACTGGAAATGATCTCTGATTGGTCACTGTACCACTTGAGCCCGCCCAGGAAACTATCTGCATCCAGGTCGCTGACATCAAGCTCTGAGAGGTCAAGTTCGGGGAGGTCCGGGCAGAGGGGTTGGTCTTCGCCAACCAAAGCAGCACACTGGGGAGACAAGAAGATGGGAGGAGTCAAAAAACCCATCAACACACACGAAGGTGCGCAGCGATACACAAACACACATATTGAGGCAAATGATGAGAGGCAGTCTTTCACATGAATTCACAAGGTAACATTACCCCCACAGGTATTCATGGTTATGATGCGATATCTGCACACTCCATCCAGACCTTGAGAACATTCATTGCTTCGTTGATGGTTCTTGTCACGTTGGTATGAAGAGATTCGGAGATCCGGATTCGTATTTTTATTAAACCCAAATTACGGCGTGCCGTGTAAAGGCACGGGTACGAAGACCAAACAAACACGTAACAAAACACAGAGTAGAATCCCAAAGCAAAAGAGCGAGGAGTACCTCGAATAAACAACACTAGCGCACAATGATTATCACATGGGACGAGACCCGTAATCATCTGCACAATCCGCAAGGGCGTGAAAGCCCAAAACACACAGAACAGGTACTCACACGCACCAATGTAACAATAATCGACCACACCATGGTGAACAAAGGGCACATATATACAAATACAATCAGTGGGAATAGGGACCAGGTGTGCACAATGAAAGTTTCAGAGGGATCCGTGACAGTTCTGATTATAAAAAGTTATCTTTATTTTGTCATACTGCATGGTTAAGTGTCATACTGCATGGTTAGGCGTCATACTGCATGGTTAGGCGTCATACTGCATGGTTAGTTGTCATACTGCATGGTTAGGTTGTCATACTGCATGGTTAGTTGTCGTACTGCATGGATAGTTGTCACACTGCATGGTTAGGAGTCATACGGCATGGTTAGTTGTCATACTGCATGGTTAGTTGTCATACTGCATGGTTAGTTGTCATACTGCATGGTTAGTTGTCAGACAGCATGGTTATTTATCATACTGCATGATTAGTTGTCATACTGCATGGTTAGTTGTCAGACAGCCTGGTTATTTATCATACTGCATGGTTAGTTGTCATACTACATGGTTAGTTGTCAGACTGCATGGTTAGTTATCATACTGCATGGTTAGTTATCATACTGCATGGTTAGTTGTCATACTGCATGGTTAGTTGTCATACTGCATGGTTAGTTGTCATACTGCATGGTTAGTTATCATACTGCATGGTTAGTTGTCATACTGCATGGTTAGTTGTCATACTGCATGGTTAGTTATCATACTGCATGGTTAGTTATCATACTGCATGGTTAGTTGTCATACTGCATGGTTAGTTATCATACTGCATGGTTAGTTATCATACTGCATGGTTAGTTGTCATACTGCATGGATAGTTGTCATACTGCATGGTTAGTTGTCATACTGCATGGTTTGTTATCATACTGCATGGTTAGTAGACCATGAAAGCCTGCAAGCCTAACAAACTAGGCCAGATTCATAAAGGCTGATAATGCATGGGTATTCTTACTATTGCTCTCTGTTCACATCACTGATAGGTCAATCTGAATGACAGCGTGGCTGGATTTGCCACCTGACTGGTTGCCCAGGGCGCATGGGTGCGTCAACACAATGGTAACAGTAGCCGATGGCACAGATTTCACTCCAACGCAAGGGTTGTTTTCCACACGGCACATTGTGATCCAAACCGGGCCTCGTTGATGCTAAATGCTACCTGTTGACATTTCATTATTCACTGTCCGCTTTTATGTAGGGGCCTATGTCTATACGACAGCTGCACTGCTGTGCTTCAGACACAAATCATTGGCTTCATCCAACTGCGATTGAGGAGATCCACAGACCTTAAAGGCCCAATGCAGTATTTTTTTCTCTCTCAATGTCAAATCATTTCTGGGTAACAATTAAGTACCTTACTGTGATTTTTTTTCAATCAAATTGCCAAAAAGAAACAAGAATAGCTTCTTAGCTAGGACAATTTCTCAAGCAACCATTTGGGTAGGACTATCTGGGAGTGGTCTGAGTGGGGAGAGGAAAACTGAGAACTAGCTGTTATTGGCAGAGAGGTTTGGAACTCTCTTTCTTATTGGTCTAATAACCAATTAACATTCTGATGATGTCAACGGGCAGGCCAACACTTTATCCCACCAATTTCTGGCTGTCTTTTAAAACAGCTCTTTCACTAAAAGGGCATTATCATAACTTCCACAATTTCACAGTATTATTCCGAACTGCATAGTGTGGAAATATATATAAAACACAGGAAATCACGTTTTTGACACTGGGGCATTAAAGGGGCAATCAGCAAGCTACATCAATTTTTGGACACATAAATTAAGGATATGTACCCAATAACTATTGAAGAATATATGAGCTTAGTTCATCTGTCATACCCCATCATAACCCAAAATATAACCTTGTTTTACTACAAAGTTTGTAACCAAAGTACACGCTAAATTAAACATAGTTAAAACTATACATTTGCTCTGTGGTTACATTCCTCCAGCCCATCACTCTGCTTTTTCCCGAAACAGGGACAAAAAGGCTTCGTTATTGTTTCTACAGTTGATCGACACCTTTACATCTGTCAACACGCGTTGGTGTGGAGAGAGGAGGGAGATGAAGGCGCAAAGTTTGACTGCGCCTGCAGTTGCAAGCTCAATGTAAACAAGTTCCAGGAAGGCGCTTTGCTAACTTACAGGTCTTATTCAAGTGCCAAGACGTTACAAATGTTAATTGCTTCAGAGGCCCGCGCTTGCTTGCAGCAAGGTTTACCTACTCCATCACTGACTGCACGGAATGCGTGCATTCCGTTCTGGAACATGGCAGTCACTTCGTACAACCCCCAGGCAAGCAAGAAGTCAGCTCCGAGTGAGCCAAATGTAGGTATTTTTATCCCAACGTAGCCTACTCAAGCGTCTGCTCACTCACACCCTCGTTACGCATAGATAAACAGGCGCTTCGAGTGTGGTAAATGTCAATTCGAACCCCACATGTCATACATGTTGGCTAGGGAGTTGGCACGATTCAATGTATTCATATCAGATTTAAGGGAGAGTTAATGGTGATATCCTCGGGCATACCCGGGAGGCAGTTAGTTGGTCAAGGTGCCAGAGACGGGGAGGGAGTCTTGTCTGGAGACAGTGATGAGCCCAGGGTTCGGCTCCGGGCAACAGAATAACAGATACAGAAAAAGAACAACGCTCGGGCCGACATGTGCTACAGTTGATCAGGCCCCTGGTTGCGCTCATGCGATGTCATAGCTCACCTATATGTATACCGCAACTCCCTCTCCTAGGCTAGGTTAAAGATGCTAATTCATCAAAGTCGCTAACCCAGCTCTGCAAAATGCCTCACTTTATCAAGATAAGGGGGGGGGCGAATCAAACGGGGATCTGAAAAAAGAAAATCCCTCAAAAGGTACATCTCCTTTCAATCTTCTCATCGACTTCCAAGGAAGTTAATGAAATAGCGCCGCCAGACAGAGCGATGGGGAAGCGCGCCGTGTGATTTACGCACACAGAACACATAAAAGCACCTGCTATGGTGAGATTATTAGGAATATGACTGGGGACTTGTAGTGCAATTCACTGATTGTAAAAAAAAAAAGCGGGGGGGCTTTGAGAATTTCACAGCATGATTTATGCTCAACTCAGAATGAACTGACGCACTCAGAAAAGAAAGAATAACTAATGCCATGTCACAAACAAGACAGGTTATTGAAAAACACGCACATTTGTACGAGGGGATGCGACACTATAGATTGGCAGCAGACATCAATACGCTGATCTACTCGAAAATGCCCAGACAAACAAGAAAATAGATGATTTTTTTCTTTGACCCGCTGGCTCAGTCGACCGAGCATCCGTCAACCTTTATGAATAATTGAGGTAAAGTGTAAAGGAGTGCTACAGTTTCCTAAAATCATACGCCAAACGCTGTCACGGAAAGCAAATAAATACATGCATACTTGGTAAGTAAATCATGGATTATTAAACTGACATTTCCAGGATTTTGTCAAGGGAATTATTTCCATTCAAGCTTGCCTCATATTGATTGGTGATAAACAGACAAACCGAGAAAAGCTGATAAACCAACTGCAGTCGCATATCGAAGATGAGCTTCGATCCCAGCAATGCATTTAAGTCGATGGTATCTGCAGACAACTATACTGCTCAATGCCTATCACAAACTACATAGACATGCATAACACAACACGATGATAATAACCGATCTCTAAATCACCATTTACATTATTTCCTGTTCTTTTATTCAAAAATCATCCCACTGAGTTGCCAATCTACCCCCCTGTGCGTTTTAAACCAAGAGCTAACTAAATCTGCTATGGGTAAAAACATCCCCCATGGCAATTACGCAAATCTTTTGATTAACGGGACGAAATATTCCCATAGCCTACGTAAAACAAGACAGTTGGTCACATGCAACTAGGCTACAGACATTCTTTACTCATCCAAAAGGGATGACGCCACATATGTTAAGACGCGCCCGATACCATTCAAGAGAAGATGCTCCTCCTAAATACAAAAACCTCGGCGCCTGTGATCATCTCTGTACTTTCCAATTTAAAAATAGGATAAATCCAGATAAAGCCTAGATTTTTTTTTTTTTAAAGACACACATCGTCCGAGAGGTAGTTTATGGCACTGTACGATACCTGATTTAGAAACATTTCTGTCATTCTAACTTCAAGAGCGAACCCGTCACACAGCAGCGCAGAAGGGAATACAGTCCGTGACTGGAAAGATTCCACAAGCATGTAAACATTCTTTCCGACTGCACGACATCCTAGGGAGACGCAGCCAGCAGCAAACTCCAGCGCTGCAAGATACGCACCGCTCCTGTAGCCTACAACCTTTATTAGATCTAACCATTTAAACAGACAATATGAAGTAAAAAAAATGCGATTATCCCCTCCACTTGTCATAAAATCCTGCGCTTTGTATTTCCCCCGTATCGTATCTTCAGCGCAATAACTGCGATATTACGCATCCCGTGCCAACACCAGCAAAGGAAAAGCCGTATTCGCAATCGGAAATCACTGTATTGGATGTTCTGCGCAGTCCATTTCCCCCAAAACGGTCCAGACTGGTACAGTTGACAATAAGTTGGATATTTTAGAACTGCTCACCTCTAATTCTCTCCAGACCGAGTCTTGGTTACACCTGTCCCACGCCATCCAGGCACTGAATGACGGTCCGAAAGAAACAAAAAAGAAATCAGGCAAAAAGCAATCCACTCGCGCTCCACTCGATCTCGTACAGGCAACTGCCCCTTACTGAGAATAAACTGAGGGCACCTATCTTACAACTGCTTTCAATCACATGACAAAGCTATTAAAAGTAAGCAGGGGAGTGACTCCCTTCAGTTCACCCCTGCCCACTAATGACGTACTGTAAAGCAGGCGGAGTCTGGCAGGCGCATAGTAAATCTTTTCCCAACTATAAAATCGCTCAATTCTAATGAGACAGCGAGATAAAATACATTTCGAACGCAAACCACGTAAATTGTTGCTTGACAATCGAATCACCACCACGGATGCAGAATATTCAAGGCATCAACATGTACAGTGGTGATATCAATGAAGTATTTGTGCCGCCCTTGTTCACCGTGCCTACAGGTAATCTGTCCAAAATAGCAATTCCAAACATAGTAAAATAGCGACGTTTAAAACGAACCAGCGCCATAATCTTATTAGGTCATTCTCTATATTAAATATGATGGGGTAGGCTTAACAGTGTAGGCTACAATGAAATCACGCACGGTGTTTAGTTATGTTAAACAAATAGTAAGCAATTACCGATGCTTATCTATTCCAAAAAAGTGTGCGTTCTGAGTTCCCATGGGCGAGATTCTAAGTAATAATAACGGATCATGTGAATACAAAACAAGAGAAAAGGTTACAAACAAATAGGTTAAAGTTCAGCCTATTGGTCGGACTTCAATCACCTATCCCGAATGTTCCAAATATGCACTGTAACGTTTTAAGATATCTCTAGCCAAGACTACTGCATTTCCCAACGGACTGTTTCAGTATCTCCTCGGCGACGCAAGGCTTGTGCGTAATTTCCACGCCGCCCTTGTGCCTGCATGCTACTCCTAAACCACAGACTAAATAAACCTAAATAAATTCTTGAATTTCCAGTCTTCTTCGTGAATACCAGTAGAGAGAACATAAATTGTGCATGTGTGGACATGATTCCCCTTCTCAAAGGATGTTACAGTTTTAGACATTTTAGCCAACTGTAATTTCAAGACAGTAACCTTATACATGTTTGTTTGAGACTAATGTAAACCCCCCTGTGGTTTCTGTCGGTTTAAAAACAGAACATTTACATACATTAAAAAAATGCTGGGTTGTTTGGATAACTGCTGGGTTGCAGGCATTTGGGTCACTTAGTTGGGTTGCTTTCTTTAAAAAGAGCAAGGTTGGGTTGTTGAGGCTGCATTATTGAAATATGACCCAGCTGGTCAGATCAGAAGACTGAAGCCATGGCTTTCATATAGTTATTTTTGGCCACCGGTGAGAGTAAATGTTATTCCTGTTAATCTGTTCTGTTGTATTTTTAGCACATATTAAGGTTGAAAAAATGACCACTTATGAGGCTTACAGAAGTGTATTTGTTCCTTAAGACAGAGGTTCTCAAACTGGTGTCCGTGGAGGTCCTGCAGGGGTCCGCATTCGGAAAGTATTCAGACCCCTTCCCCTTTTCCACATTTGGTTAAGTTACAATCTAATTCTAAACTGTTTTAAATTATGTTCTTCCTCTCATCAATCTACACACAAGACCCCATAATGACAAAGTGAAAACAGCTTTTTAGATCTTTTTGCAAATTTATAAAAAAAACAAAAAACAGAAATGCCTTATTTACATAAGTATTCAGACCCTTTGACATGAGACTCTAAATGTATCTCAGGTGCATCCTGTATCCATTGATCAGCCTTGAGATGTTTCTACAACTTGATTGGAGACCACCTGTGGTAAATTATACTGATTGGACATTCCTAGAGTTGGCTGCCTGGCCAAACTGAGCAATCGGTGGGGAAAAGAGCAATGGCTACTCTGACAGAGTTCCAGAGTTCCTCTGGGGAGGTGGGAGAACTTTCCAGAAGGACAACCATCTCTGCAGCACTCCACCAATCAGGACTTTATGGTAGAGTGGCCAGATGGAAACCACTCATCAATGAAAGGCACCTAAAGGACTCTCAGACCATGAGAAACAAGATTATCTGGTCTGATGAAACCAAGATTGAACTCTTTGGCCTGAATACCAAGCGTCACGTCTGGAGGAAACCTGACACCATCCCTACGGTGAAGCATGGTGGTGGCAGCATCATGCTGTGGGGATGTTTTTCAGCGGCAGGGACTGTGAGACTAGTCAGGATCGAGGGAAAGATGAACAAAGCAAAGTACAGAGAGATCCTTGATGAAAACCTGCTTCGGGATGAAAACCTGCTCCAGAGCGCTCAGGACCTTAGACTGGGGCGAAGGTTCACCTTCCAACAGGACAACGACCCTAAGTACACAGCCAAGACAATGAAGGAGTGGCTTCGGAACAAGTCTCTGAATGTCCTTGAGTGTACCAACCAGAGCCCGGACTTGAACCCGATCTAACATCTCTGGAGAGACCTGAAAATAGCTGTGCAGCGACGCTCCCCATCCAACCTGACAGAGTTTAAGACGATCTGCAGAGAAGAATTGGTGAAACTCCCCAAATACAGACGTGCCAAGATTGTAGCATAATTCCAAAGAAGACTCAAGGCTGTAATCGCTACCAAAGGTTCTTCAACAAAGTACGGAGTAAAGGGTCTGAATACTTATATAAATGTGATATTTCAGTGTTTTTTATTTTATACATTTGCAAACATATCTAAAAAACTGTTTTTGCTTTGTCATTATTGTGTATTGTGTGTAGATCGATTAGGGAAAAAATATTTAATCAAATTTAGAATAAGGCTGTAAAGTAAAACAAAATGTGGAAAAAGCTAAGGGGTCTGAATATTTACCAAATGCACTGTATATACAAAAGTATGTGAGCACCCCTTCGAAAGAGTGGTTTCGGCTATTTCAGCCACACCCGTGTATAAAATCAAGGACACCGCCATGCAATCTCCATAGACAAACACTGGTAGTAGAATGACATTGCTGAAGAGCTCAGTGACTTTCAATGTGGCACCGTCATAGGATGGTTTCCAACAAGTCAGATCGTAAAATATCTGCCCTGCTGGAGCTGTCCCGGTCAACTGTAAGTTTGGTATTGTGAAGTGGAAATGCCAAGGATCAACACTGGCTCAGCCACAAAGTGATAGGACACACAAGCTCACAGAACGGGACCGCCGAGTGCTGAAGAGTGTAGCGCATAAAAATTGTTTGTCCTCGCTTGTAACACTCACTACAGAGGTTCAAACTAACTCTGGAAGCAACGTCAGCACAATAACTGTTCGTCGGGAGCTTAATGAAATGGCTTTCCATGGCTGTGCAACCGCACACAAGCCTAAGAACACCATGTGCAATGCCAAGTGTCGGCTGGAGTGGTGTAAAGCTCACTGCCATTGGACTCTGGGGCAATGGAAATGTGTTCCCTGGAGTTATGAATCACGCTTCACCATTTGGCAGTCTGACGGACAAATCTGGGTTTGGTGGATGCCAGGAGAACGCTACCTGCCCCAATGCTTAGTGCCAACTGTAAAGTTTGGTGGATGAGTAATAATGGTCTGGAGCTGTTTTTTATGGTTCGGGCTAGGCCTCTTAGTTCCAATGAAGGGAAATCTTAATACTACAGCATACAATGACATTGTAGACTATTCTGTGCTTCCACGGTTTGTCAAGATTGATGTTGAAGTACTTGACTGGCCTGCAAAGAGCCCTGACCTCAACCCAATCGAACATCTTTGGGATGAATTGGAACGCTGACTGAAAATGAACCGAAACAAATTGTCAAATAAAAATCTAAACTAATAGAAATTCAAACTAATATTAAATCACAAAACTATAATAAAATTGGTTCTGTCCAATATTTACCCAGCGCTGGGTTCCCCAAAAAATCCAAATGGAGTTGTTTTTAACCCAGCATTTCTTTTTTGAGTGTACAAGAAGACATGGAATGGCAGGTGACGAGTACCAACCGTGTGTACAGTGTCAACAGTGCGTGTATACAAAACAGCAGCATAGACAACTAAAAACACAAGCTCTGTGTGGACATTTCAAATCCCATCAGTGGGATTGTGCGAATACCTATTGTTTGTGGTAGCCTATTCATTTCCACAGATAATACACTTGTAGTAAGACCATACATGGTATGAAATTAGATATAATTCTCATCAAAGGAATTTTAAAAATGTAGTCCAAAAAGTTTTCACTAAATTGACAACTAAAAGTTTAACACATCATCCATCACCTTGGACACATCTCATATAATTCCAACAATTTAATGAAGATATTTTATCAGGTAAATAAGCAAAAACCCAATGATAATGTAGCCAGAGGTCAGTGATAATGTAGCCAGAGGTCAATGATATATATTCCTAATATTTTTCAAGTGAATGACCCTTGTGATGACATTGAACATCAGTCAAAATAATTCAAGGAAGATTTGTGTATTGTGAAATAACACAACTCCATTACAATTCAATTACAAAGCAATTACTAAATGACAAAGTAACAACAAATGAATACATTGTTGTTACTATAATTGCGCCATTACAACTCAGGTATAAGAGCAACTTAATGTAAAGTTTTACCAATGTGCAGTGCCTTGCAAAAGTATTCACCCCCCTTGGCATTTTTCCTATTTTATTGCATTACAACCTGTAATTTAAATATATTTTTATTTGGATTTCATGTAATGGATATACACAAAATTGTCCAAATTGGTGGAGTGAAATGTAAAAAATAACTTGTTTATTATTATTATTATTTTTAAACGGAAAAGTGGTGCGTGCATTGGTATTCAGCCCCTTTGCCATGAAGCCCCTAAATAAGATCTAGTGCAACCAATTACCTTCAGAAGTCACATAATTAGTTAAATAAAGCCCACCTGTGTGCAATCTAAGTGTCACATTATCTCAGTATATATAAACCTGTCCTGAAAGGCCCCAGATTCTGCAACACCACTAAGCAAGGTGCACCACCAAGCAAGCGGAAATACGAAGACCAAGGAGCTCTCCAAACAGGTCAGGGACTAAGATGTGGAGAAGTACAGATCAGGGTTGGGTTAGAAAAAAATATCAGAAACTTTGAACATCCCACGGAGCACCATTAAATCTGTTATTAAAAATGGAAAGAATATGGCACCACAACAAACCTGCCAAGAGAGGGCCGCCCACCAAAACTCACGGACCAGGCAAGGAGGGCATTAATCAGAGAGAAAACAAAGAGACCAAAGATAACCCTGAAGGAGCTGCACAACTCCACAGTGGAGATTGGAGAATATGTCCATCGGACCACTTTAAGCCATACACTCCACAGAGCTGGGCTTTACGGAACAGTGGACAGAAAAAAAGCCAATGCTTAAAGAAACAAATAAGCAAACACGTTTGGTGTTCGCCAAACGGCATGTGGGAGACTCCCCAACCAGATAGAAGAAGGTACTCTTGTCAGATGAGACTAAAATGGAGCTTTTTGGCCATCAAGGAAAACGCTATGTCTGGCGCAAACCTCATCATCCCGAGACACCATCTCCACAGTGAAGCATGGTGGTGACAGCCTCATGCTGTGGGGATGTTTTTCATCATCGGCGACTGGGAAACTGGTCAGAATTGAAGGAATGATGGATGGCACTAAATACAAGTAAATTCTTGAGCGAAACCTGTATCAGTTGTTCCAGAGATTTGAGACTGGGGCGGAGGTTCACCTTCCAGCAGGACAATGACCCTAAGCATACTGCTAAAGCAACACTCGAGGGGAAACATTTAAATGTCTTGGAATGGCCTAGTCAAAGCCCAGACCTCAATCCAATTGAGAATCTGTGGTATGACTCAAATATTGCTGTAGACCAGCAGAACCCGTCCAACTTGAAGCAGCTGGAGCAGTTTTGCCTTGAAGAATGGGCAAAAATCCCAGTGGCTAGATGTGCCAAGCTTATAGACACATACCCAAAGAGACTTGCAGCTGCAATTGCTACAAAAGGTGGCTCTACAAAGTATTGATTGGGGGGGGGTGAATAGTTAAGCACGATCAAGTTCAGTTTTTTAAAACTTATTTTTTGTTTGTTTCACAACGGAAAATATTTTGCATCTTCAAAATGGCAGGCATGTTGTGTAAATTAAATGATACAACCCCCCCCCCCCAAAATCTATTTTAATTCCAGGTTGTAAGGCAACAAAATATAAATAATGCCAAGGGGGGTGAATACTTTCTCAAGTCTCTGTACTCTTTAGCGGTACAGAGGATAAACATAGATCATTCCATACAACACAACACACTCAACACAACGAGGAATAACATTTAACTCCATGGAATAGACCAGACCCACTTCAGGTTTGTCATCAAGGGCCTATTAACTCCACCTGATCATGCGAGGAGCAATTGTTTCCCTAAATTAGCAAGCCACATAAGCATCAAAAACATGAAATTGCACAGAAACCTGTAAAAAGGCTTCCGATGCTGGAGCTGGGGACTTGCTTTGTAGGCGGTGGTGGCAATGTGCCTGCTTATTGCTATCCGAGGGCCTTTTCTACCAGTAAACCTACACATCTGCTTTGCCATGCATGCCCAGTGCCCACAGACACTACCCAGAAGACATGACGAAACCTTATTTGAGCAGGTGGTGTGCGGTGACCTCACTGGGCCACACACACACACACACACACACACACACACACACACACACACACACACACACACACACACACACACACACACACACACACACACACACACACACACACACACACACACACACACACACACACACACACACACACACACACACACACACACACACACACACGATAGTTGGTGGCTCTGGAAGCATATCTGATATATAAAGCATCGAGACAACGTATACTCAACGGAGCGCGGCAGCTTTAAAACATTGAGACAACGTATACTCAACGGAGTATATGTCTAGACAAATGCTGGAGTCTATTTTGCTCCACTATGCTACAGCACAGGACTCACACACCCAGCTTCTAGACCATCAGACTGTTGAACTGCTTCTATTACCAGACCATCAGACTGTTGAACTGCTTCTATTACCAGACCATCAGACTGTTGAACAGCTTCTATTACCAGACCATCAGACTGCTGAACAGCTTCTATTACCATCAGACTGTTGAACAGCTTCTATTACCAGACCATCAGACTGTTGAACAGCTTCTATTACCATCAGACTGTTGAACAGCTTATATTACCAGACCATCAGACTGATGAACAGCTTCTATTACCAGACCATCAGACTGTTGAACAGCTTCTATTACCAGACCATCAGACTGTTGAACAGCTTCTATTACCAGACCATCAGACTGATGAACAGCTTCTATTACCATCAGACTGTTGAACAGCTTCTATTACCATCAGACTGTTGAACAGCTTCTATTACCAGACCATCAGACTGATGAACAGCTTCTATTACCAGACCATCAGACTGTTGAACAGCTTCTATTACCAGACCATCAGACTGTTGAACAGCTTCTATTACCACCAGACTGTTGAACAGCTTCTATTACCACCAGACTGTTGAACAGCTTCTATTACCAATAGACTGTTGAACAGCTTCAATTACCATCAGACTATTGAACAGCTTCTATTACCAGACCATCAGACTGTTGAACAGCTTCTATTACCAGACCATCAGACTGTTGAACAGATTCTATTACCACCAGATTGTTGAATAGCTTCTATTACCATCAGACTGTTGAACAGATTCTATTACCATCAGACTGTTGAACAGATTCTATTACCATCAGACTGTTGAACAGCTTCTATTACCACCAGACTGTTGGAACAGCTTCTATTACCAGACCATCAGACTGTTGAACAGCTTCTATCACCATCAGACTGTTGAACAGCTTCTATTACCAGAACATCAGACTGTTGAACAGCTTCTATTACCAAGCCATCAGACTGTTGAACAGCTTCTACTACCAGACCACCAGACTGTTGAACAGCTTCTATTACCAGACCATCAGACTGTTGAACAGCTTCTATTACCAGACCATCAGACTGTTGAACAGCTTCTATTACCAGACCATCAGACTGTTGAACAGCTTCTATTACCAGACCATCAGACTGTTGAACAGCTTCTAATACCAGACCATCAGACTGATGAACAGCTTCTACTACCAGACCATCAGACTGTTGAACAGCTTCTATTACCAGACCATCAGACTGTTGAACAGCTTCTACTACCAGACCATCAGACTGTTGAACAGCTTCTATTACCAGACCATCAGACTGTTGAACAGCTTCTATTACCATCAGACTGTTGAACAGCTTCTATCACCATCAGACTGTTGAACAGCTTCTACTACCAGACCATCATACTGTTGAACAGCTTCTATTACCAGACCATCAGACTGTTGAACAGCTTCTATCACCATCAGACTGTAGAACAGCTTCTATTACCAGAACATCAGACTGCTGAACAGATTCTATTACCATCAGACTGATGAACAGCTTCTATTACCAGACCATCAGACTGATGAACAGCTTCTATTACCATCAGACTGTTGAACAGCTTCTATTACCATCAGACTGTTGAACAGCTTCTATTACCATCAGACTGTTGAACAGCTTCTATTACCAGACCATCAGACTGTTGAACAGCTTCTATTACCAGACCATCAGACTGTTGAACAGCTTCTACTACCAGACCATCAGACTGTTGAACAGCTTCTATTACCAGACCATCAGACTGTTGAACAGCTTCTATTACCAGACCATCAGACTGTTGAACAGCTTCTATCACCATCAGACTGTTGAACAGCTTCTACTACCAGACCATCAGACTGTTGAACAGCTTCTATCACCATCAGACTGTTGAACAGCTTCTATTACCAGACCATCAGACTGATGAACAGCTTCTATTACCAGACCATCAGACTGTTGAACAGCTTCTATTACCATCAGACTGTTGAACAGCTTCTATTACTAGACCATCAGACTGTTGAACAGCTTCTATTACCATCAGACTGTTGAACAGCTTCTATTACCATCAGACTGTTGAACAGCTTCTATTACCATCAGACTGATGAACAGCTTCTATTACCATCAGACTGATGAACAGCTTCTATTACCATCAGACTGATGAACAGCTTCTATTACCAGACCATCAGACTGTTGAACAGCTTCTATTACCATCAGACTGTTGAACAGCTTCTATTACCATCAGACTGATGAACAGCTTCTATTACCATCAGACTGATGAACAGCTTCTATTACCAGACCATCAGACTGTTGAACAGCTTCTATTACCAGACCATCAGACTGTTGAACAGCTTCTACTACCAGACCATCAGACTGTTGAACAGCTTCTATTACCAGACCATCAGACTGTTGAACAGCTTCTATTACCAGACCATCAGACTGTTGAACAGCTTCTATCACCATCAGACTGTTGAACAGCTTCTACTACCAGACCATCAGACTGTTGAACAGCTTCTATCACCATCAGACTGTTGAACAGCTTCTATTACCAGACCATCAGACTGATGAACAGCTTCTATTACCAGACCATCAGACTGTTGAACAGCTTCTATTACCATCAGACTGATGAACAGCTTCTATTACCATCAGACTGATGAACAGCTTCTATTACCATCAGACTGATGAACAGCTTCTATTACCAGACCATCAGACTGTTGAACAGCTTCTATTACCATCAGACTGTTGAACAGCTTCTATTACCAGACCATCAGACTGTTGAACAGCTTCTATTACCAGACCATCAGACTGTTGAACAGCTTCTATTACCAGACCATCAGACTGTTGAACAGCTTCTATTACCACCAGACTGTTGAACAGCTTCTATTACCAGACCATCAGACTGTTGAACAGCTTCTATCACCATCAGACTGTTGAACAGCTTCTATTACCAGAACATCAGACTGTTGAACAGCTTCTATTACCAGACCATCAGACTGTTGAACAGCTTCTATTACCAGACCATCAGACTGTTGAACAGCTTCTATTACCACCAGACTGTGGAACAGCTTCTATTACCAGACCATCAGACTGTTGAAAAGCTTCTATTACCAGACCATCAGACTGTTGAACAGCTTCTATTACCAGACCATCAGACAGTTGAACAGCTTCTATTACCACCAGACTGTTGAACAGCTTCTATTACCAGACCATCAGACTGTTGAGCAGCTTCTATTACCAAGCCATCAGACTGAAGAACAGCTTCTATTACCAAGCCATCAGACTGTTGAATAGCTTCTACTACCAGACCATCAGACTGTTGAACAGCTTCTATTACCAAGCCATCAGACTGTTGAACAGCTTCTATTACCAGACCATCAGACTGTTGAACAGCTTCTATTACCATCAGACTGATGAACAGCTTCTATTACCATCAGACTGATGAACAGCTTCTATTACCATCAGACTGATGAACAGCTTCTATTACCAGACCATCAGACTGTTGAACAGCTTCTATTACCATCAGACTGTTGAACAGCTTCTATTACCAGACCATCAGACTGTTGAACAGCTTCTATTACCAGACCATCAGACTGTTGAACAGCTTCTATTACCAGACCATCAGACTGTTGAACAGCTTCTATTACCACCAGACTGTTGAACAGCTTCTATTACCAGACCATCAGACTGTTGAACAGCTTCTATCACCATCAGACTGTTGAACAGCTTCTATTACCAGAACATCAGACTGTTGAACAGCTTCTATTACCAGACCATCAGACTGTTGAACAGCTTCTATTACCAGACCATCAGACTGTTGAACAGCTTCTATTACCACCAGACTGTGGAACAGCTTCTATTACCAGACCATCAGACTGTTGAAAAGCTTCTATTACCAGACCATCAGACTGTTGAACAGCTTCTATTACCAGACCATCAGACAGTTGAACAGCTTCTATTACCACCAGACTGTTGAACAGCTTCTATTACCAGACCATCAGACTGTTGAGCAGCTTCTATTACCAAGCCATCAGACTGAAGAACAGCTTCTATTACCAAGCCATCAGACTGTTGAATAGCTTCTACTACCAGACCATCAGACTGTTGAACAGCTTCTATTACCAAGCCATCAGACTGTTGAACAGCTTCTACTACCAGACCATCAGACTGTTGAACAGCTTCTATTACCAAGCCATCAGACTGATGAACAGCTTCTATTACCAAGCCATCAGACTGTTGAACAGCTTCTACTACCAGACCATCAGACTGTTGAACAGCTTCTATTACCATCAGACTGTTGAACAGCTTCTATTACCAGACCATCAGACTGATGAACAGCTTCTATTACCAGACCATCAGACTGTTGAACAGCTTCTATTACCAAGCCATCAGACTGTTGAAAAGCTTCTATTACCAGACCATCAGACTGATGAACAGCTTCTATTACCAGACCATCAGACTGATCAACAGCCATCACTAAGTGTCTACCAGGTGATGCACACTCACACACAAAACGAACATACAAGCAATCGCACGCACGCGCACACACACACACACACACACACACACACACACACACACACACACACACACACACACACACACACACACACACACACACACACACACACACACACACACACACACACACACACACACACACACACACACACACACACACACACAGCTGTCCCATGTTATAAAGACATTAAACCACTGGACACCTCCCATTTCATACTGTGTATTTAAATACTGTATACTCATTCTAATATATCTACTACTGTACATTACATTGTAGTTACACTGTTTATACACAGCGCATATTAATTTATATACTGGAATCTTGACATAGCTCATTCTAATATATCTACTGCTGTACAAACCATTCTTAGTATATCTAGCGGAAATTCATTAGGTGTACACACATATAGATTGCATTTGGGATTACTTTTACAGTGCTATTTGTGTTGTAAATTAGATTTGTTCTGACCTTTCTTGATTTTAATTTTTAATTATTTGTGTACTCATTTTACTGCACTGTTAGGAGCTAGTAACATCAGCATTCCGCTGCATCCGTTATAACACCCGATAAACTGTGTATTCGACCAATAAACTTTGATTTGAAGCAGAAGCGTTGAGGATTGACACATACTGCATGCTGGTGACCCCAATCTGAAAGCTACACGGTTGTGAATCCTCCATCAACAGTTCTGCTTTTACGTCATTTAGTCAATTATTAGAAACATGCTGTCAGTTTCTATGGCAAACTCATGACTAGCTAGCTCCTTTTTGTCTTTGTCTGGCAATTCTTTACCAGTTGCTCTAAATGGTTACATGATTTGTCCAAGAATTAGCCGACAGGTGCATCATCTGGAATTCTCAATATCCAAAATGGCAGTAATCCACAATTATCTCACTTTGACCTTTGCGCTTCCAATATTGCCAGAATATTACTGCATTTAAGCCTCTAATGTGAGATAGTTATAGTCAAACATGCCTACATTCAATATTTTCCCATGATGAATGAACTGCTTAGAGGTTGGCCTGATGCCACTGTCCTTGATTTCATGTCCCCTGCCCCAGTTCTAGCTATTACAGATCTCCACAGAGTTAGGTAAATCTGCTTTACACCTGACTTGTGGAATATTCTCCAAGGCTCTCTAAAGTTGGATGAATTCGTGCCTCTGGGGAAATTCAAAAAGGCCGATTGAAGACATTTTTACTGATGAATGTGTTTTGTTTTCCTATGATCGTGTTTGCTTGTTGTGTATTGATGTGAATATCGATGCATATTGATGTGATTTATGGTGTATTGATGCGCATACAGGGCTCATCTGTAGAAGAGACCCTGGTCTCGGCATGACCCCCCTGTCAAAATAAAGGTTCAAATCAAAAAATAAATAGAAAACATGACTTAAAACCCAGACAGATGTTTCACCCCTGTATTTCTCATATATTCTGAACTAGAAACTAGAAAGATGTTCCAATCTAACGACCAGAACCCCTCCCCCCCCCCCCCCATGATCAGGAGGCTTAGTTTGAGACCATTGCTACCATTTTCACCATCATTTGTTACAGGAAACAGTCCCTTTAGGGAAGTTTGAGTGCTATGTTAATCATTTTGGCAAAAGTGACCATTAATCCAGAATATATGAGCCTATGAGAATATGTTTCATGGAGCTCACCGAGACAGTATCTAACACCTTTTGGAAGGTGATTCATATCACTTTGTCGTGTGTCACGCCGTCCCAACAGAATCTACCCAAGCATCTGGCTAGTTTGATGCGCAACCGACGCATGTATATGAATTAATGGCACGCAGAGTTGGCAGGGGGATGCTCAGTCTATTTGTGTGTTGTACAGGAACAAGATAAGATATGCCATCTCTTCTTTTGATCCTCGTTTGGCGTCTTTTCAGACGCTCCAGAGCCCCGGTCATTTTTCCTTTTAATAAATGAGTCGTTCGCTCCGGGGGGGGAAAAAAAAAAAAAAAAGTGTCTATTTCAGGATGGGTCGCGACCCCTGCGAGGCCACGCTTCCACACAACGCTGACGGCAGCAAATGTAAAGGGATATGTGTGCTATGAAGATACGACCCATTGTGTGGGCTTCATGCCTTCCTTCTATGTAAGATGCACCTTGGACAAACAACTATGAGGCAATGTTTCCCATGCAAAGACCACCAGGTGCTATATCTGTGTAGGATGTTGGGTTGAATATTTTGGACATATTTTGTGTAAAAATTCTATTACCTATTAAAGCATGACAAGCAGGCCATCACATAAGTGTTATTGAAAAGATGGAACACATAGCCGACAAATGGAATTAAAAAAATTAGGGAGGGCACGGGTGACTCACTACCCTCCCATTACGGATGTATGTGAAGAATACTACACAAGGAGTGCTTAACACAAGGATAAACATGCATAAGCAATCAGCTTACTCCCTTTGTCATCTAGGTGAGCCACCTCTTTCCTGTAAACATGATCCATCGCCTTTGTGCAGTGCCCTTCATAGAACATGTCGCTTCGCCTCGCGCCCTGTGTGCAAGCATGTAATCCTTTCCATCAATGAACTCCACTGTGTCATTAAACAGGTCTCAGGGTGGCGGCGATTCTCCCCGTCGAGAGTCCGGCCCACGTTATTAAGGCAAATGGCATGACGGGGGCTGGGGCCGAGTTAGCCGGGACTGAGCCTTGAAATTGAAAATAACATCAGTCCCACGCAGGGGCGGGTAAACACAAAAGGGGCCCGGGGGCGCTGAAGGGCGGCCCCCCCCCCCCCCCCGTCCCCGTCCCTATTTTCGAGGAGCGTAGGGCGCAGTGGCGAGCCTCGCTCCCCCCTGCCGATGAATAATATCATGGTCACTCAGCGAAGCGAGTTGGAGTCCCCTGTCGGAGCTCCCTGTTGTAAGGGCTGTTATTGGGCCTGTTGAAAACCACCACTGAGTCATGAAAGATGCATGGGAGAAAGTGTCGGCGGAGGGAGAGGCCAAAGAACCAATGCATAATGCTCTTGGTATAGAGACCTGTGGTACGCTAACTCTCCGGGCAGACAACGTAGGGCCGCTTTGGGTTTTGCTTGGGTGGCACTCGAGAGCAATACTAAAACTGCTGGACCATAGGGGACAAGACTGACACACATGCATGCTCACACCAAAACATGCAGAAGTTTACATAAACTTGAATTTTAAGACTGTTGTAAAATTCCTGCAGATGCCAAATTATGCAAATTATGTCAAATGTGACAAAAGCTGACAAAAAGTGAAAGAATTTGGTGGAGTCGTTTTAGACTTAAATTCAATGGGATCACCATAACCGATGCAGTTTAATTGCCAAATACTAGAAACGCACCTGTTGGAATACCTTGAAAGCGAGTCTCGTGCTCCTTATGTACACTCAGCACAAGAAATGTGCCAGACAAGAATTAGGTCAACCGAAGTACAGCGTGTCTTGTAGAACTCAGTGGTAAAACCACACCAGAGGAGGAGGGGAGGTGTCACATACAGGTAGAATGTTCTAGACCAGCACAACCTTTATTTTCTCCTTCTTCTCGTCACGTTTCACAGAACATTGAGCAAGGGCATTCCGCCTACGAGACCAGACGGCGGCCTAATTATTTTGAGTAATAAAAAGATGTAAGGAGTAAAAAAAAAGCTGGTGAATTGCAATTCTATCCTATCGGCCTGCACAGTGCATATACGGGGTGTGTAACCACAGGTGCACGGAAATCCTAACGGCACAATAAAACAGATTTCGATCATCACCTTTTTTCCCCCTTACAGGGTGCATTTCAACTCTAGAAAAAAGACAAGCAGGTGAACACAGGGGAGGAGAGCAGAGTGACTAAAAGGGGGGGATGGGTTGAAAGGTCTACGGAATTTGAGCAGCTCCCCGTCATGTGACAAGATCTTCCTGCTTACGATGTGTATCTGGCTGTATTCATTTAATGGAAAGTCTACATTTCCACGCATGGGCACAAAAACACACACACACACACACACACACACACACACACACACACACACACACACACACACACACACACACACACACACACACACACACACACACACACACACACACACACACACACACACACACACACACACACACACACACACACACACACACACACACAGCCTACACACGCCCTCTCTGTTTCCAATGCTAACATGACCTCACTGCCCAGGGTGAGTATCTTGTTTCGAGGGAAACGCAATTCACCTTTGCAGTTTCACTATCTCTTTAGTCAATAATATCTCTTGGAGCGAGGTAATGCATTGTGAGTGCTATTCATTGGTGGTAAATCGGGGTTGGTGTCAGATGCTGACAGATGTGGTTAGACTTAGATACACTACATCAATATTTTTTTATTGTGTGTAAGCATATAATTCTCGGAGCTAAGCATCAATGTTTGGCCTTTTCCCATGAATGGGCAACTTTCATGGCGCTTTGGTGTTTTTTTCAGGCCTTTGTTGCCTCTGCTACTCAGTCCTAGGGCTATTCACCTGGTAAAGAGATCCAATAATTTACATGAAACCGCTCTGAATCATTATAGCATCAGCAGATCCCCAACTGTTAAGACTAGACCACTGTATGTCAGCTGTCTGTCTACTAGTGGCTAATCATAAACACCTATTTACACGTTCATCACCAGAACACCCATAGCCCATTTCTCTGTCTGTCTGTCTGGTGGCCAGCCATAACCACAGGGACTCGTCGCTACGGTAAACAGGATTAATCAGCGCTGGTGACGGGCACACTGGTCCAGATGACGCGTGTAATTAAGGAGTAATTGGCATGTCAGCCAGAGAAACGCAGAGGTGCAACAATCGCAAAGGGGAAAACTGTCAGCAGCGGCGGCCATGACAGTTCCACTGAAGAGCCTAGCGTCCAACGTCCTTCTTACCGAGGAATACTTCTTCAATGTCTTTATTTACTCGACTAACTCACTCCCCTGGCATTGTAATTCACCCGCTGATTCATTTATTTCTCGCTAACTCGCTTACACACTAATTTGCTAACTTCTTCATTTATTTACATGCTAACCCACTTACACACTCGCCGTCACCGACTTATTCATTTATCCACATCCGAGATGACACAGTCGCTTGCTTGCGTATTTAGTTATGCACTTGGGAAGTCACTCTTGTTCTCGCTCGCTTAATTGCTTAGACCTCCATTTTCTTTTCTTTTTTGCACAAAGAAGAGGGTTTTATTTGGCTTAATATAGCTACTGTAGTGCCACAATGTGAGATGGCTGAGATGCCCTTAGATGTTTGGGGTCACTCTGGCAAAAACAATGGGCTGCTCCGCTCTTATCTCTGCTTGTAAATGTGTGGAGCTGCAGAATAAAGTTGGGTAATAACTGCAGGAGTGGTGGGGGGGGGGGGGGGGGGTTCTCCAGTGTGTATTCGCATGGATTCAACAGGGAGTTTTCTTGAAGGGAAAAAGGTATTGCTGTGGTCCATGGTGCTAAGTTTTTACAACCTGATTGGATTCTACCTGTGGTAAATTAAATTGGTCTATGGTGGTAATGTGAGCTCATGAGTTCCTGTTGTGTTTCAGTGTTTCATGAAATCCTCAAAGGAGCATTGATTTGATCCCGGTCTGTGTTTGTTTCAAGGGATCTGATTTTGATGTCTTGTAAGTAAAAGCGAACACAGTAACCACCACCAAACTCGATCAATCAAACACTTTGGTATCGTTAGCAATCAAACCAATCCTATCCACTACTCTCCACCTAGCCAGTCGACTGCTGCAAAGCAGGAGCAGAACAGCTCAGCCTTCTAGTGAAGTTCTGCTGGAGCTGCAGACGGACCGTCGCTGGTTTCCAGATGGGGGAGACGATTGCCGGGAGGGGGTCGGCGGTGGGCAGGCCTGATAACCTGAAATAGCTGCTGGGTAATTTGCATTGTGTTGCCTATCACAGTGGACACCCCAGCGCCGTGCTGAGGGGAGAGAGGGACGCTATAATGGCAAAGCAAATGGCTCATAGAGGTAACCCAGTTGTTTTTCATCACATCAATTTCACGGCCTCGCCACTGGGTTTCTGAGAAACGCGACAAGGTGAAGATAGACAGACAGAAAGAGAGAATGAAAGAAAGAGATTGAAGGGAGAAATGGAGAGAGAGAAAGAAGTGTTCCTTTTAGTGGCCCTTTGGAGGTGTGTGTGTGTGTGTGTGTGTGCGTGTGTGTGGGTGTATGTGTGGGTGTATGTGTGTGTGTGTGTGTGTGTGTGTGGGTACAAATGTATGCACTTATGGACTGAATATGAAGTAGGTGAGGGTTTTACTTGAATTCTTATGTAAAACGAGCTTTGGGTAATCTCAGAATTCGCTTCAGAGAATCATTTTTCTGCAAAAACATTTTTGTGTATGGAAAAACACGGTAATGACTTCAAAGCATGAAAATAAACATTATTTCATACGAGGGCATATTTCCTTAGATTTCAGTTATTGCAAATGTATTTCATATCTGAAGGAATATCTTACCTGCCATTTCTGTCTTCAAGAGAAATGTATTGCCATGATATTCCAAAAATGTTCCCTTCCACTGAATCTTTGTGAATAGCACAGTTAGCGATCTCATCCGTAGTGCAAACAAGCCTGTTTATCCAAGATGAATATCACTACTAGGACCTAAGAGCACCATCACAGCATGTTCACAAAACAGAGAATATTTAACTTGACTAAGTTTGACTGGTTTCTTGATGTTGAGGTGTTTTATAGCACCCTGGGTCAACGATTGGTCAACGAGACTTTCTGTAAAATATGAATCAAGGGGTGGTTCATTTGGTGTGAGATTGGGAATTCCTACACACAGAATTACCCTACCAAATGAATATGCCCTGTCAATGAGCGTTGACCTCATTTGTGACCAAACATGTTCAAATACTTCCCAATGTTAGCTTTGAGGTGCCAATTAGACAACTAAAAAAACTGAAATAAAGGAAAGATATGCAGGCAAAAGGAACATAATAGTAGTAAGTATTAAGACCCCTTGACTTTTTTACACATTTTGTTATGTTATTGCCTTATTCTAAAAATGATTAAATACATATTTTTTCTCATCAATCTACACACAATACCCCATAATGACAAAGCAAAAAAACGGTTTTTATAACTATTTTGTAAATGTATAAAAATAAAAATAAACTGAAATTTACACAAGTATTCAGACCCTTTGCTGTGAGACTCGAAATTGAGCTCAGGTGCATCTGGTTTCCATTGATCATCTTTCAGATGTTCTTACAACTTGATTTGAGTCTACTTGTGATACATTTAATTGACTGGACATGATTTGGAAAGGCACACACCTGCCTATATAAGGTCCCACAGTTGACAGTTCATGCCAGAGCAAAAGCCAAGCCACCAGGTCGAAGGAATTGTCCGAATAGCTCCGAGACAGGATTGTGTCGAGTCACAGATCTGGCGAAGGGTACCAATATATTTCTGCAGCATTGAAGGTCCCCATGAACACAGTGGACTCCATCATTCATAGATGGAAGAAGTTTGGAACAACCAAGACTCTTCCTAGAGCTGGCCGTCCGGCCAAACTGAGCAATTGGGGAAGAAAGACTTTTGTCAGGGAAGTGACCAAGAACCCGGTGGTCACTCTTACAGAGCTCCAGAGTTCCTCTGGGGAGAATGGATAACCTTCTAGAAGGACAACTATCTCTGCAGCACTCAACCAATCAGACATTTATGGTAGAGTGGCCAGACGGAAGCCACTGCTCAGTAAAAGACACATGACAGCCTGCTTGGAGTTTGCCAAAAGGCACCTAAAGGACTCTCGACCATGCGAAACGAGATTCTCTGGTCTGGTGAAACCAAGATTGAACTTGAAACCAGGTGAAACCAGGACCGAGCAAAAAAAGATGAACAAAGCAAAGTACAGAGAGATCCTTGATTAAAACCAGGACCTCAGACTGGTGCAAAGATTCACCTTACAGCCAAGACAATGCAGGAGTGGCTTCGGGACAAGTCTCGGAATGTTCTTGAGTGGCCCAGCCAGTGCCCGGACTTGAAACCAATCAAACATCTCTGGAGAGACCTGAAAATAGCTGTGCAGCGACGCTCCCCATCCAATCTAACAGAGCTTGAAAGGATCTGCAGGGAATAATGGGAGAAACTCCCAAAATATAGGTGTGCCAAGCTTGTAGCAGCATACCTAAGAAGACAAAGTACTGAATAAAGGAATACTTATGCAAATGTGATATTTCATAAATGTGCAAACATTTCTAAGACCCTGTTTTTGCTTTGACATTATGGGGTAGTGTGTGTTGATTGGTGAGGGGGAAAAAAATATTGAATCAATTTTAGAACAAGGCTGTGACATAACAAAATGTGGAAGAAGACAAGGCGTCTGAATACTTTCCGAATGCACTGCATACATACAAATGCTGGTAACCGTAACACAGAAAAAAACATTTTAAAACATTGCAAACAAAATGTATCTGTTTGAAAATAAAATGTTTAACCACCAATTATAACTTCTTACAAAAAGTTCATTTCTCCATGACAAAGAGGGACTTTCAGAAAAAGGGATGTTTGGGGGCTAACCGTGACACTCGAAAAAGACTAGCGTACAGAAACTGAAAACTATAGGTGGTCTCACCATAACGAGACTAGAACACATAGTTCTCTCCCCGCGTTAAAACCAACGGGTAAAACTTAACCAGCGATCGATCTCCCGCTCTGACAAAATGAATGACTGCACTTTTTGAATTGACCCCGTGCGAGGATGTTTAATCGAGCCCCGCAGATCCCCATATTAACAGAGTTAGGTTAATGGTAGAGGTATTTTACTTGATAGCATTTTTATTACCCCTGGTAAGTATGCAAGCAATTAATTAGCGATGGGCGAATTAAGTCCCCCCTCCTGTAATGGCCTACCAACACCGGAGATCAGGACCAATCTCTGGAATAATTCATAAAGGGGCGAGTTAAAGGGTACCAACGGTGGAGGGGGGGATACAAAATTAATATTCCCCCATGTAGGTTTGATTTTGCATATTATAAAGGATTAAATGATGTACATGGACTGTCAGCAGATGGGATACACTGGTGGTATTGCATGCCAAGTAAGCCGGCATGGATCAAAGATGGCCGCCTGAAAAGTCACGCGTTTGACACGGTTGGTGAAAGGTTTCATCAGACAATACATGCGTAGTGGGGGGTGGTGGGCATACACTGTGCATGATTAGCCTGGATTATAGATGGTTAAATGAGTGAGCGACAGAGAGAGACAGAGACAGAATGAGTGATGGAGGAAGAGAGGGAGAGGGCTCACTCTATTCTATCAAAAATGGAATCAAATAATGGACCACAGAGAAATATACAAAAGAGGATGATGTTTTAAGCTTTGAATCTACAGGTAATCTTCCATTAAAGAATACTAGCAATTTTTCAGTGAAAAAGAAATGCACAGACAGCAGAACTAGAGTGACTATTGGTTCGACTCTTTGAATGGGGAAAGATTGAAATGGTAAAGGGTGCAGTCTCTAAGGCTGAACTACTAAAACAGTGGGTGTTCATTTGAATACAGCGTGACACACACACACACACACACACACACACACACACACACACACACACACACACACACACACACACACACACACACACACACACACACACGAGACCCACACACACCCCACTGAGTTGAATCAACATTGTTTCCACGTCATTTCAATTAATAGACGTCTGTGCCCAGTGGAACAGAGACACAGCAAGAAAGCGAGAGACACACACACACAGATTGAGGTATTCTTTGGGACATAAGAGATGAGATCCAGGCATGGATTCAGAGTGACTGTATCTGTGGAGTTATCTTCTCTGTTGCCTGATGGCCATGTCTACCCTCTGTACTCTGTTGCACTCAATATGCAAATGCAGAATAGGGTCACACCTTGTGGCCATCTGTATCATCTTGTAAACTCTTGTTTTTCTTCGATAAACTCTCTTTTCTCTGTGTGTGCGTGTCTGCATTTCCGCACAACTCATCAACAGGTGCAGCGCTCTGTGCAGAGGTGGCGAATGCCTGCTTATCTATTTGCACATTGTATCACACGAACCGCATGTCTGTTTACCGGTCTGGCTTGCCTGACAACACACGACGAGGCAGAGATATATTTGTTTGTTTGTTTCATTGGGGTAGTGGGCCACACTTAGCTCGGCTCACATGGGTGCCAGCGGGACGGCACGGGCGTTGTTTCGCCCTGTGCCAACGTCACAATTGGCGAGGGGGGTAAACGTAACAGAACTTCATCTCATAGAAATGTAGCCTGGCAGTCTCCAGCGCTCATTGATCATGCACTTCCATGAATCTAGCCCTGCCCGCATTTAGCAAGGGTAGCCTTGTGTACAGTTTAAAAAACAACGCGCTAATATGCAGGTACTTTTGGCTTCGTAGGGCCATCAGCCAAGCATACTGTTTTCTGAATGTAGAATATTCCATTTCATAGATGTGGCTAAAAATGGAGGACAGTGTGCGGCCAGTAGAAGAGGCAAGATATGAAATTGGTTGATGGCATGATTTGATTTGTTCAAAAGAAGTCTTGATAATGGAAAGAATAGCAGCTTAATGTCATATCTACAATGCTGCAGATAATACATTCAGAATCCATTTCCTATTTTGCAAATGTGGATTATAATGAGGAAATACGCATTGGGATGGTATTGGACCTCCATGACAATGCTAACACATTAGGACACAAATGACTAGACACTAAAAAATGAGGGTTCCTCAAGGGTTCTTTGGAAAGGGTGATGGTTCTATGTGAAACTATACTGACCCAAATAACACTGAGCCCTACCATGGTTGTTTGTAGTTCAGAAAAGGGTACTTTCCTCTTGTAGTGCTAATTCAATTGAAGGGGCAGCAGCTCATTAGAATGTGTTGGGGGTGTGGTTTTCTCAAAGCTCTTTTTGTGAAACCGTGAGTGAGTTTCATTGCAGTTTATCTAATCTGTGGTGTTATTTCATTACATGTTAAAAATGATGATGGCCTTGTGTCAATTGAGAGCAGTTGTCCAATTTGTAAGTCGCTCTGGATAAGAGCGTCTGCTAAATGACTTAAATGTAAATGTAAATGTTGTGTAAATCGGTGGTTCTCAATTCTCTCCTCAACGACCCCCAGCCGTTCCAGAGCTAGCAAACATGATCCAATGTGTCAAAAAAAAAAAAACTATAATAAACACAATATAATATGGCTAACCAGAAAAATAACCCTGTATGTTTCTTCACAAGGTTCTTTGTAGAACGTTTGAGATTGAGAATGGTTCTATAAAGAACCATTAAAAAGGGTTCTGTACAGCACCATAAAGGGTTGGAACCATAGTGGAAGCATTTTTGGTGGTCTATAGAACCGTAGGAAAGGGTTCTTTATAGCACCATAAAGGTTCCATTAAGAACCGTATGAACATGGTTCTTTATAGAACCTTCAAAAACTGGTTATATATAGAACCATTTGTTTTTAAAGTACATAACACTGTCAAAATGATGACATACAAGGTGCTGATGTCAGATTTTTGATATAGCTGTTCCTTTGGCTCTGACACAAACCGCTAGCTGTTAGCAATCTATCTCATCTACTTAAATGCATCTGTAACGTCAAGTGTCATGAGCTGATATCATCGGTCAGGACTGTTTATGCCATCTGTTATGGCATCATTATTATTTATTTTTTTCACCTTTATTTAACCAGGTAGGCTAGTTGAGAACAAGTTCTCATTTGTAACTGCGACCTGGCCAATTATGACAGCTTTATGTAGTCCTGAGGAATGAGGGTCCAAGTCAAGTGCCACCCACATTAGCATGGGATGGTGTTAGCATGGGATGGTGTTAGCATGGGATGGTGATAGCATGGGATGGTGTTAGCATGGGATTGTGTTAGCATGGGATGGTGTTTGCATGGGATGGTGTTTGCATGGGATGGTGTTAGCATGGGATGGTGTTAGCATGGGATGGTGTTTGCATGGGATGGTGTTTGCATGGGATGGTGTTAGCATGGGATGGTGTTAGCATGGGATGGTGTTAGCATGGGATGGTGATAGCATGGGATGGGGATAGCATGGGATGGTGTTAGCATGGGATGGTGTTAGCATGGGATGGTGTTTGCATGGGATGGTGTTTGCATGGGATGGTGATAGCATGGGATGGTGATAGCATGAGATGGTGTTAGCATGGGATGGTGTTTGCTTCTCAAAGCTATGTTGGTCACAAGGAAGGTAGTGGCATGAATGACAAAAACCCAGTCAGTGGGCTTTCCCTCCAAACCCACCCGTTAGCACACTTAGGGCTAGCAACTACATGAGCAAAGTCAGAGCATTGACTTCCAACAGCACATGTCGGCGCTCCTTCCATCTTGACCTGAGAGGGATTTGCGGGTCAGACTGATATGGTAGAGATTTACATATCCCACGGCTAGTATTACAAAAGGTGTGAGAGGGTGGCATACTGGCTAAGCAGCCATACATTTAACATGTCACAGCCATGTCACAATAACTTACACTACAACCTACACTACCTACACTACCTACACTACACTACTGGTCATGAGTCACGCTAGATCACGGTGTTGGCGACATAAATACATAATGAGGAGAGCGCTTGGGTTTTTAAAGGGATGGTTGTAAAGGGAAGGAGGCACGCTTCCAAAACCTGGTGAAATCGCTCCAGAGACCTATATCTCAGTTGAAGCACTCCTCCACACAAACAGAGATGGGAGGGTGTGTGTGTATGTGTGTATGTGTTTACGTGTGTATGAGTGTGTGAGTGAATGTATGCCAGGCCTGTAACCTCTCAATAATTCCACACCTTAATGTTTGCCCTTAATTTACCTTTAGTATTGCTAACTGGTCAGGGTTGCTTTTTTACATTTTATTTATCCTTTATTTTACTAGATAAGTCAGTTAAGAAGACATTCTTCTTTACAATGGCCTACCAAAAGGCAAAAAGATATATAAAGGACAAAACACACATCACGATAAGAGACAACACAACACTACATGAATAGAGACCTAAGACAACACCATAGCAAGGAGGCAACACATGACAACAGCATGGTAGCAACACAACATAGCATCAGCACAGTACAAACATTATTGGGCACAGACAACAGCACAAAGGGCAAGAAGGTAGAGACAACAATACATCACACAAAGCAGACACCACTGTGAGTAAGAGTGTCCATGATTGAGTCTTTGAATGAAGAGATTGAGATCAAACTGTCCAGTTTGAGCGTTTGTTGCAGCTCGTTCCAGTCGCTAGCTGTAGCGAACTGAAAAGAGGAGCGACCCAGGGATGTGTGTGCTTTGGGGAACTTTAACAGAATGTGACTGGCAGAACGGGTGTTGTATGTGGAGGATGAGGGCTGCAGTATATATCTCAGATAGGGGGGAGTGAGGCCTAAGAGGGTTTTATAAATAAGCATCAACCAGTGGGTTTTGCGACAGGTATACAGAGATGACCAGTATAGAGTGCAGTGACGTGTCCTATAAGTAGCATTGGTGGCAAATCTGATGGCCGAATGGTAAAGAACATCTAACCGCTCGAGAGCAGCGTTACCTGCCAATCTATAAATCATGTCTCCGTAATCTAGCACGGGTAGGATGGTCATCTGAATCAGGGTTAGTTTGGCAGCTGGGGTGAAAGAGCGATTACGATAGAGGACACCAAGTCTAGATTTGACCTTAGCTTGCAGCTTTGATATGTGCTGAGAGAAGGACAGTGTACCGTCTAGCCAAACTCCCAAGTACTTGTATGAGGTGACTACCTCAAGCTCTAAACCCTCAGAGGTAGTAATCACATCTGTGGGGAGAGGGGCATTCTTCTTACCAAACCACACGACCTTTGTTTTGGATGTGATCAGAACAAGGTTAAGGGTAAAGAAAGCTTGTTGGACACTAAGAAAGTTTTGTTGTAGAGCATTTAACGCAAAATCTGGGGAGGGGCCAGCTGAGTGTAAGACTGTATCATCTGCATATAAATGGATGAGAGAGCTTCCTACTGCTAACTGGTCAGTGTTGCTCATTGTAAACAGGTCATAGATAGGACCACGGGCATGCTAAAAATATTGCATGTGATGTTTTAGCAGGAAACTGACACATTGCTACCAAATATGAATTATAATCTGTTATAACCACTACCTGCCATCACCTCCAAAAACATGGGCACTCAATATTTATTTATGTTATCAGGTAAGTTGACTGAGAACACATTCTCATTTACAGCAACAACCTGGGGAATAGTTACAGGGGAGAGGAGGCGGATGAAGGAGCCAATTGTAAGCTGGGGATGATTAGGTGACCGTGATGGTATAAAGGACAGCTTGAGAAGTTTAGCCAGGACACCGGGGTTAACACCCCGACTCTTAAGATAAGTGCCATGGTATCTTTTAATGACCTCAGAGAGTCAAAACACCCTTTTAACGTCCCATCCGAGTGACGGCACCCTACACAGGGCAGTGTCCCCAATCACTGCCCTGGGGTATTGAGGTATTTTTTTAGTCCAGAGGAAACCAGAGGAAAGAGTGCCTCCTACTTGCCCTCCAACACCACTTCCAGCAGCATCTGGTCTCCCATCCAGGGACTAACCAAGACCAACCCTGCTTAGCTTCATAAGCAAGCCAGCAGTGGTATGCAGCGTGGTATGCATACCATGCTAAGTTGAATCATTTTCATTTATTGTGTCTTATGACCGTGATTCCTTGTTCTAAATGTTGTAAACAATTTGTATATGCGCCATTTCATGTGAATGATGACAAAATGGAAAACTTTACAGTGCAACAACAGCATTTATATTAAATAACGATTATTTCAGCAACATTACTTAGACGATAGCAAATGCTTTGAATGTAGTGGTCAAAGGTCATCTCCATAATATTATGAGGAATTAAGTAAGTATGACTTAACGTAATCAAGCTAGTTTGACTACTGTTTATGTTTATGTTCCCACTACTTACTTCATTTAATGTCTTAGTTTGAAAACTGTAAAACATAACCGTCTATGTACTTCACTTCAAGCACTCAAAAAAACAACCCAGCAAACCAAAATTGGTTCTGTGAACATTCCCAGAACATTCATTATGTGCCACAAAATTCTAATTACACAAAAACTGTCCAGTTGTGCTGATGATTATACAATGTTTGTATAGAACATTCGCCTGATGTTGCAGGAACGTTCCCAGAACACATTTTGTTATTATATAACCGGGAAACCTAATAAGATCCTTAGGGGAATGTTCTATGTTAGTTGTTATAGATGTTGTGCACAACATTTTAGTGAACGTTAGAACATACCAAGGATTTTAGAGAACAAAAATGTTGTTACCAAAACATTATTTGATTGTTTTTGGGATGTAATCATCCTAATTTTAAATAAACTAGAGGTCGATCGATTATGATTTTTCAACGCCGAAACCGGTTATTGGAGGACCAAAAAAAGCCGATATCGATTAATCGGTCGATTTTTATATATATACTTGTAATAATGATAATTACTACAATACTGAATGAACAATGAACACTTTTATTTTAACTTAATATAATACATCTATAATATCAATTTAGTATCAAATAAATAATGAAACATGTTATACATTTGGTTTAAATAATGCAAAAACACTGTGTTGGAGAAGAAAGTAAAAGTGTAATATGTGCCGTGTAAAAAAGCTAATGTTTAAGTTTCTTGCTCAGAAGATGAGAAGATATGAAAGCTAGGAATTATGACTCGTTGACTATTTCTCTCTCTACCATTTGTTTTTCATATACCGACTATTGGATGTTCTTATAGGCACATTAGTATTTCCAGCCTAATCTCAGGAGTTGATAGGCTTGAAGTCATAAACAGCTCTGTGCCTCAAGCAATGCTAAGAGCTGCTGGCAAACACAGGAAAGTGCTGTTTGAATGAACGAGCCTGCTGCTGCCTACCACCGCTCAGTCAGACTGCTCTATCAAATATCAAATCATAGACTTAATTATAATATAATAAACACACAAAAATACAAGGCTTTGGTCATTCATTTGGTCAAATCAGGGAACTATCATTTAGAAAACAAAACATTTATTCTTTCAGTGAAATACAGAACCGTTACATATTTTATCAAATGAGTGGCAGCCCTAAGTCTAAATATTGCTGTTACATTGCACAACCTTCAATGTTCAAATCAAATCAAAGTTTATTTGTCACGTGTGCCGAATACAACCGGTATTACAGTGAAATGCTTACTTACAGGCTCTAACCAAGTGCAAAAAAAGTGCAAAAAAGGTATTAGGTGAACAATAGGTAAGTAAAAAACAATTAAACAACAGTAAAAAGACAGGCTATATGTGAGGCTACATGCAGACACCGGTTAGTCAGGCTGATGGAGGTAGTATGTACATGTAGGTATGGTTAAAGTGACTATGCATATATAATAAACAGCGAGTATATTAGCAGTAGCGTAGAAGAGGGGTTGGCCGTGGGACACTGGTTGGTCGGCCCAATTGAAGTAGTATGTACATGAATGTATAGTTAAAGTGACTATGCAAATATGATAAACAGAGTGTAGCAGCAGCGTAAAAAGAGGGGTTGGGGGGTGGCACACAATGCAAATAGTCTGGGTAGCCATTTGATTAGAGTCTTATGTCGTTTGGGTAAAAACTGTTGAGAAGCCTTTTTGTCCTAGAATTGGCACTCCGGTACCTCTTGCCATGCGGTAGTAGAGAGAACAGTCTATGACTGGGGTGGCTGGGGTCTTTGACAATTTTTAGGGCCTTTCTCTGACACCGCCTGGTGTAGAGGTTCTGGATAGCAGGCAGCTTAGCCCCAGTGATATACTGGGCCGTTATGTCATAATTATGTAAAATTCTGGCAAATTAATTATGGTCTTTGTTAGGAAGAAATGGTCTTCACACAGTTTGCAACGAGCCAGTCGGCCCAAACTGCTGCATATACCCTGACTCTGCTTACACTGAACGCAAGAGAAGTGACACAATTTCCCTAGTTAATATTGCCTGCTAACATGAATTTCTTTTAACTTAATATGCAGGTAAAAATATATACACTTCTGTGTATTGATTTTAAGTAAGGCATTGGTGTTTATGGTTAGGTACATGACTGCAACTATTGTGCTTTTATCGCGAATGTGCTTTTGTTAAATCATCACACGTTTGGCTGTAACGATCTGAGTGTAGTGGGTGAGGAGTCAGGCGCAGGAAGCAGAGAGTTCAGGTGAGTGCTATTTTAATGCACAGACAAACGACGAACATACGCCAACCCTCACGAACACACAGGGCGTAATGTACAAACAAATACCCCAAACAGGGGGACTTAAACTGTCCAGGGAAAACCCACAAAATGGGAAAACACAAAAACCCATAGACGTGCACACATGTACACTAAACAGACGGTCACAATAATTAATCCCGCACAAGGAACCCTGCGGGACGGCTGACTAATAAAGCCTTGCTACCTAACTCAAAACAGGTGCACTCAATCAACACATAAGGAGGGGGAGGAAATAATCAGTAGCAGCTAGTAGGCCGGCGACGACGACCGCCGAGCGCCACCCGAACGGGGAGTGTCCTTCGGTCGGAGTCGTGACTTTGGCGAAGAAGGCTGTGATTCGATGATAAATTTAACAGGCACCGCATTGATTATATGCAACGCAGGACAAGCTAGTTAATCTAGTAATATTGTCAACCATGTGTAGTTAACTAGTGATTATGTGAAGATTGATAGTTTTTTATAAGATAAGTTTAATCCTAGCTAGCAAATTACCTTGCCTCCTTGCAGCCACAAGGTCCTTTTGATACTGCACTTGCGTAACAGGTGGTCAGCCTGCCACACAATTTCCTCATGGACTGCAATGTAATCGGCCATAATCAGCATCCAAAAAGGCAGATTACCGATTGTCTATGAAAACTTGAAATCGGCCATAATTAATCGGCCACGCCGATTAATCGGTCAACCTCTAAAATAAACCCCTAACTCGAACTTAATGGGAATACTAATGTCCTGAGAAGGTTCCCGGTTTCCTGGGAAATGTAATTCACGCCGTCTTGTTAATTACTATGGGAAGTATTGACTTCAGATAATTACTGAAATACAATTAGCAATCAATTAACCTTTAAACTAAATTATCTCAACTACCTCGTACTCCTGCACATTGACTCGTTACTGGTACTCCTTGTATATAGCCTCGTTGTTACCTCAACTACCTCGTACCCCTGCACATTGACTCGTTACTGGTACTCCTTGTATATAGCCTCGTTGTTACCTCAACTACCTCGTACCCCTGCACATTGACTCGTTACTGGTACTCCTTGTATATAGCCTCGTTGTTACCTCAACTACCTCGTACCCCTGCACATTGACTCGTTACTGGTACTCCTTGTATATAGCCTCGTTGTTACCTCAACTACCTCGTACCCCTGCACATTGACTCGTTACTGGTACTCCTTGTATATAGCCTCGTTGTTACCTCAACTACCTCGTACCCCTGCACATTAACTCGTTACTGGTACTCCTTGTATATAGCCTCGTTGTTACCTCAACTACCTCGTACCCCTGCACATTGACTCGTTACTGGTACTCCTTGTATATAGCCTCGTTGTTACCTCAACTACCTCGTACCCCTGCACATTGACTCGTTACTGGTACTCCTTGTATATAGCCTCGTTGTTACCTCAACTACCTCGTACCCCTGCACATTGACTCGTTACTGGTACTCCTTGTATATAGCCTCGTTGTTACCTCAACTACCTCGTACCCCTGCACATTGACTCGTTACTGGTACTCCTTGTATATAGCCTCGTTGTTACCTCAACTACCTCGTACCCCTGCACATTGACTCGTTACTGGTACTCCTTGTATATAGCCTCGTTGTTACCTCAACTACCTCGTACCCCTGCACATTGACTCGTTACTGGTAGTCCTTGTATATAGCCTCGTTGTTACCTCAACTACCTCGTACCCCTGCACATTGACTCGTTACTGGTACTCCTTGTATAAAGCCTCACGATTGTTTTTATTGTGTTACTATTTCCTTTTTTATTTAGCCAATATTTTGTCTTACTTTTTGGGGGGAATGTGCTCGTGAGTAAGCATGTCACTGTAAAGTCTACACGTGTTGTATTCGGCAAATGTGATTTGATTTGACCTACTCATTTCCTAACATTACGGTGCTGTAAACTGGTTGGTAGAAGAAGTCGTTGTGAAATGGAGGTTGAGGTTGTTTGACATCAGCTTTTAGTAAGGGATTGTGGCTATATGTGTTATTGATTCGGAAAGGCCTGTAGAGATGTCCGTCTTATCTTATAAATGCAAATCTCACTACAAGGATCTAACTACAAGTACAACTTTCACACATTAATCTAAAGTTGACGATAGCATTCATTCTCATCTAGTGTGAGAGAAAGACAATAGATGTGTTCATCTGCCTTTATCGCGGACCTGAACATTATCTCGGCTTGAAACCCAAGTAAGAACCAAACCACCACCGTTTCTCCCCCCAAACACGACAATGCTTCCACACACTGGGGCAAAGTAATTTGGCTGCCTGGTTCGTCTGTTCAGTCCAGTCCTCGTCTGGGAATGGATTCTAAGATTTCGATCTTTTTGTGTGTGCGTTGTCTGCTGTGCTCTTTGTCTCCATTGTGAGGACTTTTGGAAAAACAAGTTTGACCGTAACACAGTCAATTATCTCCCAGGTGTTGGACGGCCACGGTTGTAAGCGATCCCGCTGGTTCCCCCAGGACCCGGAATGAGAAGGGTTGAATTAGTTCAGAACAAAATCCAATTCAGCAAGAAGTGAAGAAATAGCAGTTTAAATAAGACGGGGAAGAGAATGCAAAGAAAGCCTCAGAAAAGGCTCGCCGGCGCTGGACAAAGTTGAATCTGGTCTCTTTTTTTCTCCCTTCTTTCTCTCCCCTAACACTGCCTATCATATAGCCAGTCCTTAACAAACTATAGCTGTACAATTGTGTCTGTGGCGGTTTCCAATACCTTTTTGTACCCAAGGTTAATTACTGGCCAGGCATGAGAAAATTACATTCTCAAAATAAAGTATTATGATTGGCTCCCTCCAGCCAGCTATTTTAAGTCCATGCATGGTTTTCATATTAGATTGCTGGCAAACTAGATTTGCAGACTTGTCCAATATCAAGTAACCTCATTTGATGTCCCTATTGAAGTCACTATTCTGACATGCAAATTACATTTTCTTTCTCCCCCATCCATCCCCAAACATGAAGGTGAAGTTATCCCCTGTACTTGAGCACAGTGCCGCACAGTATTATAATAACACAGGCTGTTCTTATTGATATCACTGTGTTTTCTCTGTGCTACAGGTGTAAGAGCTTCATTTGAGCCTGTTTTCCTTCAGCAGGAAAATGATCCTGCAGCAACAGCAAATGTGAATTATTATGTGGATTAGATCATCCATGGACATTTTTGTTAGGGGTGTATAAATGTCTCATAATGGAAAATCAAGTCGGAAATGTCAAAGTGGAAATGAGAAACTTCAGAAGCCTTTTTAAACCTAAAATACAATACAAGTAAAAAAATGTCCTCCATTGCAGGGAAGTTCTCCTGCAACAGTGCGATCAAATTAAGATCCCACACTCGGTGTATCTCTCTGTATGGGGAAAGACGTACAGGAGATTGACATTTAGAAAGGAGGAAGGTGGTGGTGGATAGTGTGGATTGTCATGCATAACCTGCAGTCCACACATACCTTCATACCAGGGGAAGAAAACCGAGAGAGAAACCTAAGCAAAGTGAATGGCTAACCAACCAGCCGGTGGTAACTCAACCTTTGTGGACAGCGAGAGCCAGAGCCAGCTCATGACACCTTGGCCCAGAGGAAACGATGGTGCAGGTTGTTTTCTCGCTGGACTCTTATTTACCCTCGCCTTCCACATGAGGTGGAGACGTCAAGCGTGGTTTTCGTCCCCCGCGAACCAGGTCGTCTGGTAGTGCTGTACGCTGGCTCGCACCCATCAAGGCTAATAAGTACAGGGCAGGGTAATAACACTGTCGGGCATAGCTTTACCACAGGGAGGCTGGACGGGAATGCAGGGAACTGCGAACTTGTGCAGGCACGGAGCGTGCTTTTTGCTTATAGAGGAACCCGGTCGTCATGTGAGAGTTAATAGTGTAATAGGCTGCAATGAGCATGTAAATCAGTGACCGTCAACCAATACTCCAAGGCTGAAACCCATTGGGCAAATTGGCAAAGAGGTCTCTCATGGAGATCTGTGGGACCCTACTCAGAGAGGGGAGGATCAAAGATCCATATGCCCCAGGACAACACTCCTTCACAGGGCCAGCACTGATTATGGTAGATAATGCATATAAAGGTCTGTACATGCCTACACATTTGCGATTAAACAAATAGAATGAGACGCGTGATGCATGAAATTGCCAAAGAAAAGTCACACGTTGCTATTGTGATCTGGGCAAAAATGGAAAAACTGTGACAGCGATTATTGCTTTGTCCCTTTTGCCACTTAAGGGCGAACCCTCAACGCGATTTAAAAGAGCCTGCCAATATCGACACCACTCTCCCCTCCCATTCAATAAAGGAACTGACAACCAATTAATCCAAATCGAATGGGAATCACGGCATTCGGCGCCGTTCAGCTACTGAGCCTCTAGTCATGATGAGGGATGGATGGAAGAGAAAGAGTGAGAGATAAGACAGAGCCATCACATCGGCTTGTTGGTGGAGGCTAACTGCTTTCAGGCCAGTGCCAAAAACCTGTGTCCTAAACATCTCACTTCCAGGAAAGGCCGAGGGCCTCCGCGTGTCCCACAATGCCCTGCTCTGGAGCCACCCGCGGGTAACCAGGAAAGATTTTTTGCACTGACTCTCTTGCACAGGCTCGATATACACTCACTGACTCGATCCACCACCCACACATACTACTACACTGACACTCCAACACACACACACAAAACACACACACGCATATTGACACCACACACACATTCTCATTCCTTCACACACACTGCTGATACTGTTTATTGTCTATGTAGTCACTTTTCCTCTACCTACATGTAATACTGTACATATTACCTCAGTTACCTCATACCTCTGCATATTGACTTGGTACCGGTACTCTTTGTATATACTCTTATTGTTATTTTATTTTGTTACTGTTTTTCCTTCCGCAAATGTTGTTGGTTAAGGATGGGTAAGTAAGCATTTCACAGTAAAGTCTACACCCGTTGTATTCGGTGCATGTGTATTCGGTGCATGTGACAGATACTTGTATTTTATTTGACAGAGAGGGTCTTCTGATCGGGGTCCTCTGACGTCCAGGCCTGACTCATGGGACAAAGGATGAGCTTTCCCTCTCTCTGAGAGAGGAGAGTACAGTGTAGAGTGGCTCTTGATTGAGTGTCACACTAGCCGATGATAGCTGTTTAGTGGTTATCACCCTTCAACACCAGACCAATTAGCTTTTAATAGTCTGAAAAGCAACTCTTGAGATGCACTCGTAAAGCAAGAGGGCCCACTGTTCTTCACGTTTGTATGCGTGTGTGTCGGGGGAGGGGACCGATGGGTAGCTTTGCACTAGGCTAATCCGGAGAGGCCCATTGTAAGTGGCATGTCCATGGTCTATCTCATCGATGATGTGGCAGGGAAAACAATGGACAGGGACTGTGTCGGCGTCGGTGGAGATGACAAAGGTCTGCGGGAGAAGCGGAAGACTGATCACTACCATATTGGTGGCCTCATAAGATGCCGACACACCGTACACGAAGCTGTTGTAAAATAGTGTGAATTTTAGTGATAGCTCAGGGTGGTATTGGGTGACATTTCAGCATTAGCTCATCTTCTACAGAGCATTAGCTTGAAATGGCTATATTTTGTGGTTTCTGAAAGCAATATAATGCTTTAGAATGACTTGTATACATTGTGCTTTGGAGTAGATCCTACATGACTTTGTTATTTTTTATAAAAGACCGCGTGCGTGACTACATCCTTAGTGATATAATGTCCACTATTCTCCAATGAGAAATTCCAATGACGAAAGCACAAATATTTGCAAACGGTATCAAGCGGCTTACATCCCAGACACAACACAATCAAACAAATATCGGCAAACATGTCGGAAGGGATTTGTTAATTGATGCCGTCCTTCCTCCCCTTTTAATCGCATAAGCTTATCTAACTCTTAGTTTAATGGGCTGATAACCAAGCCTTAACCAAATATACAATTCCTGGGCCCCAACCTGAACAGATCACGGTCAAACTCAAACTTGATCTTTTTGCCACACGCTTAGCCTGGACACATGAGAAAGGGTTGTTGAGGGACTCTTTGTCAGAGCGCATTAGTCCACTCTGATGATCCCATCAGGGGAGTCCAGACATGTTCATGTCGTCATCACCTCCCATCTGAGCTTCCCGGATACCGAGGTTTGATTTGGCGAGGAGTTGCATTGTCTTAGCGTTTTTTGCATTCAATTTGCTTCCCTGGACGTCTAATTAAAGTACACACAATATCAGCGCGTGATGAATATTGAATCCCTCGACAACTCCCCTATAAATTCATGCTTCATTCAATGTCCGTTTTTGAATCCATTTTATTGGAGAAAAAAACTGAGCATGGCGGTTTAAACTTGATTCAAGGGCCAGGCCCTTTGAAGTCAACATCACAGCTATGTATCTCTTTTCAAAGCAACAAAGCAATGTCCGATCCACCCCCGTGTTGAATCATCACATCCCTGAGTGATGATTCCAATCCAGGTGCAAATATGACATCTAACAGTTAAGCAGCCAGGCCGCTCCACCGTCCACCCTGAAGAGTCATCTGGCTCTGATGTGCATGACTCCTGCAAGGCCTTTGGTGTCTCTGAGACCGGTAGAGAGGCAGGAGAGCCGCACGCATTAGCTGTTCCATGATTACTTTGGAGGAGGAAGGTGATGGCTGTCCTGTCCCCCTGGCAAGGTGTAATAACGTTGTGGACACCCTGACCTTGTTGACAGTGCTGTGTGAAGCCCCCAGAGATGAGGACGGCCCAGAAGGCTGCCCGCCTCAAATCTGATCCGCCTGGCACTTAAATTGACCACCAACGTGTCTGTGTGTGTGTGTGTGTGTGTGTGTGTGTGTGTGTGTGTGTGTGTGTGTGTGTGTGTGTGTGTGTGTGTGTGTGTGTGTGTGTGTGTGTGTGTGTGTGTGTGTGTGTGTGTGTGTGTGTGTGTGTGTGTGTGTGTGTGTGTGTGTGTGTGTGTGTGTGTGTTGATAGTGAGAGTGTGTGAGTGAGAGCGAGAGAGACACTCACCTGTGCTTATTGGCACATTACATCAAATCACATTTTATCGGTCACATACACGTGTTTATCAGATGTTATTGCGGGTGTAGTGAAATGCTTGTGCTTCTAGCTCCGACTGTGCAGAAATACCTAACACGTAATATCTCACAATTTCACAACATATACGCAATACACACAAATCTAAGTGAAGGAATGGAATTAAGAATATATAAATATGTGGATGAGCCATGTTAGAGTGGCATAGACTAAGATACAGTAGAATAGTATAGAATGCAGTATATACTGTATACAACCGTTCAACAGTTTGGGGGCACATAGAAATGTCCTTGTTTTCATAGAAAATCAATTTTTTTGTGCATTAAAATAACAAATTGATCACAGTGTAGATATTGTTAATGTTGTAAATGACTATTGTAGCTGGAAACAGCTGATTTTTTTATGGAATATCTACATAGGCTAACAGAGGCCCATTATCAGCAACCATCACTTCTGTGTTCCAATTGCACATTGTGTTAGCTAATCCAAGTTTAGCATTTTAAAAGGTTAATTGACCATTAGAAAACCCTTTTGCAATTATATGATAGCACAGCTGAAAACTGTTGTTCTGATTAAAGAAGCAATAAAACTGTCCTTTAGACCAGTTGAGTATCTGGAGCGTCAGCATTTGTGGGTTCGATTATAGGCTCAAAATGGCCAGAAACATAGAACTTTCTTCTGAAACTCATCAGTCTATTCTTGTTCTGAGAAATTCCATGCAAGAAATTGCCAAGAAACTGAAGATTTGGGCTTTGAGAAGTCAACGAGAGGGAAAGGGAAAAATTATTTGTTAGTTGTTCATTTTCTTGAAATCTAAAGGTACAACCTAGATTCAAGCCAATGTCTTAAGTAGTTGAATATGTTTTTGGGCCAACCCCGTGAAAGTGACATGTTTAGATATTTGTCAGAAACAACTTTATATTGAAGGAGTGCCTTTGATTTGACAGCCTGCACATGGGCAGTTTGTGGCACAAGAAAACCGTTAGACCCGATGATGTATTTGTACGCATGAGCTTAGCTAGCCAACGTCGCCATGACATCGCCTACAAGTCTCATCAGGGATTCAGGGAAGCGGTTTTAGCCTATCTTCATACTGTATCGTCTTTGCCCAAACGTTGCTAGCTAGCCACTTAATATAACTTGTCTTCTTAAATGTATGTAAGCTGGATAAGTTTACCTTATATTTTATGTAACCTTTATTTAACTAGGCGAGTCAGTTAGCCATGTTATTAATACAACTCCCATCAAATGTCGACATCAGCAAATGATTTGAGGGCACTAGCTAGTTAACTCCAAAAGTGGTTAGTAGCTTTGGCTGCATGTTGACAGTGAATAGTTTTACCAGGTTCCCCTGAAGCTATTTCCTGATTAGCAAGGTGTAATCTGTGTTTAATTTCATTGTGTATTAAAAACACAGTTTGAGATCATTGTGAGGGGATTTCGCAACTGGTTAGATGGGGGAATTGGGCTTTCCGTGGAAAATGTTGTCAAAGATTGTAACAGTAACCAAGAGGGGAGGGGCTTCGCAAAGGGTAAATTACAGACAGTACAAAGCATTTTCAGCCTTGGCCTTCTTTCCTCTTTATGGCCTGTTGTCAAACTCATGGCCATGTCAAATTCCCTGGCCCCTAGCGCGACCCCCGACTCATAAAGACCCTCTTTTCCAGTGTCATGGACCACGTTTTCACATGTACATCTACCCTCCCATCCATGTTTGCACCAAATCTAATGCTTTAAACTGAATGAATGAGGGGGAGTGAACTAAGGCTGGGAGTTGCCAGGGACCTCACGATATTGTCACGATACTCAGGTGCCAAAACGATATGTATCGCGATTCTATATGTATTGCGATTTTATTGTGATTCTATGTTCCAAACATCAAATCAAATCAAATTGTATTAGTCACATGCGCCGAATCCAACAGGTGTAGACCTTACAGTGAAATGCTTACTTACAAGCCCCTAAACAACAATGCAGTTTAAAATAATTGAATAAGAATAAGAAATAAAAGTAACAAGTCGTTAAAGAGCAGCAGTAAAATAACAGTACAGAGTCAATGTGGGGGGGGGGCACCGGTTAGTCGAGGTACTTGAGGTAATATGTACATGTAGGTAGAGTTATTAAAGTGACTATGCATAGATAATAACAGAGAGTAGCATTGTCTGGGTAGCCATTTGATTAAATGTTCAGGAGTCCTATGGCTTGGAGGTAGAAGCTGTTCAGAAGCCTCTTGGACCTAGACTTGGCTCTCCGATAGTGTTCACATTGCTCACCATATGTCTGCTCCAGAGGAACAAGAGAGAGCACTGACAAAACACATCTTGGAGATGAGTCTTCAAAACATGTTGGCACACCACACCATTTCAAATATTTAAGAATAAGATGGAAAACAAGCTATAGGATGAGAAATACCCGGTGTTTTGGCACAAGTACAGCCGACTAGCGCAAGATATAGTAACTACTTTTTATTTTCATCTTTACAAATAGATATGAAAACCTGAAAAAATAATATCTAACTCATTCCACGGAGGTCAGAGTATCTGCGGGTTTTCACCTTGGGATTGTTTGATGAACTAAGGTCACTAATTAGTAAGGAACTCTCCTCACCTGGTTGTCTGGGTCTTAATTGAAGGAGCAAACCAAACACCAGCAGGCACTAGGACCCCCCCCCCCCATGGAATGAGTTTGACAGCCCAGCTCTATACTGTTTCCCCACCCCCCAAATCCCTAGAGTGATCAAGTGCACTTCTGAAGAAGGGTAGAGAATCGTAACGCAGCCAATGTCCTTCTGTGATCTCTACAGTACATGTCAAGGGATGTGTGCGGAGGCATCCCTCCTTGTGTGCAGAGCTCAGGGTGATGGTTGGGGAGTGACGTGAGGACCAGAACAGCTAATTATAAACAGTAAGTGTTTTCAGCCTTGGCCTTCTGTCCTCTGTATGGCCTACAGCCTCATAACTTGTTCTCACACTTATGCCAATAACAAATTCCACCCCTGATCCCAGGCAGCTTTTGGCTCATATAAAAAATAGAAATAATCTGTTGTCAGGGACTCAGGGAACACGTATCATCGGCAAAATCCTGCTTCAAAGAAATACCATTGAGGGGACGTCTTAACTTAACATCGAACATCTTGTGGGTATTTGACTTTGAATCTGGACAGTGTTTGGTGATTAATAACTGTATGGGATGTTATCTCATCTAAAAAAGGGTAACAAATGAAAACAAAGCATACCATAGTCACTTTAGCCAAACTATGATATCTCCTTTTGCTCTCATTGCTGAGCGATAAAAACTTTCAGAGGAATACGTCAGCAAGCTCCGCCTTTATCTCAGTTCACTGGTCACGATGGCAACACCCAACCGTAGCACGCGCTCCAGGAGGTGTATCTCACTGATCATCCCTAAAGCCAACACCTCATTTGGCCGCCTTTCGTTCCAGTTCTCTGCTGCCTGTGACTGGAACGAATTGCAAAAATCGCTGAAGTTGGAGACTCTTATCTCCCTCACCAACTTCAAACATCTGCTAGCCGAGCAGCTAACCGATCGCTGCAGCTGTACCTAGTCTATCGGTAAATAACCCACCCAATTTTACCTACCTCATCCCCATACTGTTTATATTTATTTACTTTTCTGCTCTTTTGCACACCAATATCTCTACCTGTACATGCCCATCTGATCATGTATCACTCCAGTGTTAATCTGCAAAATTGTAATTATTCACCTACCTCCTCATGCCTTTTGCACACAATGTATATAGACTCTTTTTTTTCTTCTACTGTGTTATTGACTTGTTTATTGTTTACTCCATGTGTAACTCTGTGTTGTCTGTTCACACTGCTATGCTTTATCTTGGCCAGGTCGCAGTTGCAAATGAGAACTTGTTCTCAACTAGCCTACCTGGTGAAATAAAATTAAAAATAAATAAAAAGTGTTGTATATTTTTGATGTCGCTGTATTGGCACTTCTCTGCTCCATTGTAGTGTGACAATAAGGCAATCTGAAACAAAGCTTTTACGATTGGATGTGCTATTTCTTCCAGTTGTCGAAGAAGACCTATGGATTGAAACATCTCGCCATCCTAGCCGGGAAAACAGGAAGAGCTCAACAGTGCGGTTTCAAGGCACATAGACACGAGAGTGTGTGAGACGGTCAGTGAGAAGGGCGAGAAAGCCTGAAGGGAGTCTCCACGGCTGGGCTGAGATGTTTGGTTAATCCCGTTGTTGTTTTGAAAAAAAAAACACAATGTACAGTGTTGAACAATACGCACACGCGTCTAGAGACGGAACCAACCATTTCGGGGCTAAATCCGTGAGAAAACATCTAATCCCTGCCGGCCTACTTCAATAGCATGACCCGTTTGGCTCTAAAGTCATGAAGCAGCACTTCAGTAATGTGCAAAGCCGCCAGTTGTTGTAATTATATTTCCCATTCTGAAAATGATTAAATCAACACTGATCTGAGATGTCCCGCGCATACTGACGACCGTCGTATGGAAAGCCAAGATCTCTGTCCGTTAGAGACATGGTGAGGGGTTTAGCTACCGGCGTCGGGACGCTAAATCAAATGAGCGTTGACGCGATATTGACAGGATAATCTCTCTGTGTTTCACTCGGACGGCGAGCCATTGACCAGTCTAAAGCCTCTCTCCTTGTCGGCATTTAAAAAAAAAAAAGCATTTCCGTCTGATAAAATAGTTCTGTCCTTCTCCTCGCCAGTGTTTATCTGCTTTTTTCACATCAGCAAACTTTGCTATAGCCCTTGGTTTTCCCATTTAGCTGTCGTTCACTGCTGTCTGTGTGATATCGCGCTGGAATGACAAGCGACTGAAGGCTGGGAGAAATAAGTCATCTGTGTATGCTCACAATGGATTTCACTTCTTTTTATTTCTGCTGAATGTGCCTTTATTAGACCACATTGAAAGCAGAGGGTGCTGCATGGAGCCAGTGGGAGTTTGTTTTTGGGATAAGGATAGAGTAGGATCGCCTGCTATTGGATATATGGAACAACAACGGGTTTGATTATCTGTGTTCCCATGTGAATACATCAATCCAGTAATGAAATAGGGATATGGGGGTAAACAGGCAAACTTCCCCCCCCAAAAAAAGAAGGGACAAGCATAAAGTCACATTGATCATTTACATGGAACTAATCTCAGTTAACCCAGAACAAAAATCTTGGGCTCCACTGATCTCTTAACCCCATGTATTGTATAGCGATCAGAGATATACTGTGTTCTATAGAGTTGTTCGTGTGTGTGTTCCTCTGACTAGGGGAAGTAGAAAAACAGCCTAAACACTTGGGCAATCAGATGTGTGTCACCTTAAAGGTTGTCACCTGACCTGACCAGTCAATGACTGGTTATCAATTGGAATAAGAAACCGAAAAGGGCAGATGGGTTGGAGAGAAATGGGAGAGGAAGGAGATCACCTCCACCTAATGCAAATAATGGCCTCCTTTTTTCCACCTTCCCCTTTTCTTTGCCACCAAAATGAGGCTAATGTGCTTTGAAAGGTGTCACAGATTTCACACCTTCTGGGGCCTGCGGAGAGTGCGGGCCAGCTGTCCTTATCACAGCACGGGTGTTGCCGTCTACCCCCGGCCAGAGAAAGCAATGGGCGGCAGGCCGGCGGAATGAGAGAGAGAGAGAGAGAGAGAGAGAGAGAGAGAGAGAGAGAGAGAGAGAGAGAGAGAGAGAGAGAGAGAGAGAGAGAGAGAGAGAGAGTTAACCACTTGCACATCGATACAACCCTGGATATATACATAATATGACATTTGTAATGTCTTTATCCTTTTGGAACTTCTGTGAGTGTTAATGTTTACTGTTTATTTCACTTCTGTATATTATCTACTTCACTTGCTTTGGCAATGTTAACATATGTTTCCCATGCCATAAAGCCCCTTGAATTGAATTGAGAGAGGGCTTCCCAGCTGGATGCCTGCTTCAAAATGCTCCTTCAACGGGGTGGCCTCTTGGGGAGGGGGGTGGGGGCAAAGGAAATATGCAGCTTCAGCCAGGTTCTCACTCCACTGGGCAGTGATAGTCACATACACACACACACACACAATGCTCGCTCCCAAGTGGTCAGTTCAAGCCAGGATTGCAGAATGCCACAGAAACAGCAGCCTAAGCATCCCAGAGATAGTATTCAATCTCCCAATATCACGGATCACAACACCTCACCAATCCTTTGAAGTCTTTTAAACATCTCCCTTCATTCTATCTGCCTCCCGTAACTAGACCAAATATATGCTACCAATCTTGTGCTGGTGCCATGACACTAGTGTGGTGTAGTGCTCTCTAATTTTCCAGGAAGTTGTTGTCTCCCTGCCCACACACTTGCACGCACACACACACAAACTACTAGAGCAAGTGAGCTAGTCAATAGGCCAGCGGATGAGATGATCTGTACAGCCAATCATCACCTGAGTGCCAAATACTTCATTTACAATGGGAATGACTATTTAAATGAGTGAAAAGGGTGAGAATACAGTAGCTCAATGAGATACAGTATAAGGCAAGGAGGAAGAAAGGGTTATTGAGGTAGAAATGTAAGCAGGGGTAAGTTTGATGTTTTGCTTCACTTGGCATTTGGATGAAATCCTCCATCTTCCAAAAACATCTGAAACCCTACCTCTTCAAAGAGAGACCCCCTTCTTACACCTCCCACCCCAAAACATCTGAAACCCTACCTCTTCCCCCACCTCCCACCCCAAAACATCTGAAACCCTACCTCTTCAAAGAGAGACCCCTTCTTACACCTCCCACCCCAAAAACATCTGAAACCCTACCTCTTCAAAGAGAGACCCCTTCTTACACCTCCCACCCCAAAACATCTGAAACCCTACCTCTTCAAAGAGAGACCTCCTTCTTACACCTCCCACCCCAAAACATCTGAAACCCTACCTCTTCAAAGAGAGACCCCCTTCTTACACCTCCCACCCCAAAACATCTGAAACCCTACCTCTTCAAAGAGAGACCCCCTTCTTACACCTCCCACCCCAAAAACATCTGAAACCCTACCTCTTCAAAGAGAGACCCCCTTCTTACACCTCCCACCCCAAAACATCTGAAACCCTACCTCTTCCAAGAGAGACCCCCTTCTTACACCTCCCACCCCAAAACATCTGTTTAACTCATTAATCCCACTTACTTACTCTGACCTTGCTGATAGCTACTTTATTGAGGAAAAATGTATTTACTATGACTGTGATATGTGGTTGTCCCACCTAGCTATCTTAAGATGGATGTACTAACTGTAAGTCACTCTGGATAAGAGTGTCTGATAAATTACACAAATGTAAATGTAAACCAATGGAGGCTCTACTTGGTTCATATGGGAGAGTGTGGGCTAAATCTGTAAGTGATTGACAGTGCATGGTAATCCCGCCCACCGTCAGGTTCCGTGAGCCTCATTTCACCCCTCACTAGTTTTTTCTTGGTGATCATACGTCTCGTTTTTAACTCGAGGCATTTTTCTCCGAGAGGGAGAGAGAGTGAGTCACAGAAAACCTATCCCAATATTTTAATATATAAAAGGTATATATTCATCCTACTATTCCAAGCTTCAGTGCCAGAAATACAGAACAAATAAGCCTTGGCAATTATTCCTCAAAACAACTTTTGTTTCTAATGAACTTAAGTCACCCACAAAAAGTTAACAAAACTCTGTTTAAAGAGGGATGGACCAATGCCAAGATTCCCTCAAATATATGCTATTCATGTTTCCTTTCATCGCTCTGCAAGCTAATGAAAGCTTATGTGGCCATTTTGCCGAGTGGCTAATTATGCTAGCGATAGCAACAAGCTTTGCCAATGCATGTGTTCCACATAACGACTCGCGGTGCTTCTAATGCCACCCTTGCTACGGGCGCTAGCAGTCACGTGTGGTGTGCTGAAATGCAGCATAGCTGAGCAGCCGAGTTGAAAGCCAGTGGTGTGGCCCTCGACAACGTGAGCGCTAGACCCTTAGCGTTAGCTATGTTGGTGCTCCGGTTATGGGGCTGCCTGCCTGAATTCCATCCCCTCCGTGTTGTACTTTAGAAAGGGAGCAACGGCGGTGGCTTGCCTTTTATATTTAGCTGATGACACCGGCTATTTTAATTCCAACCTGCTGCTCGCTGCCATCACACACATCATGTTCCGACATTAGAGACCATTTTGAAGAAAGCTTATATCTGGGAAGGAGTCAAGAGAGGTGGCCATTATCTTGATGATGGGCTGTGATAGGTAAAAGCCAATTGAAGTGCTTTTTTGGGGGTTTCTTGTCCTGCCTCACTGTTGTTTTAAGGAAGTGTACTTCTAAAGGGGCCCTCGGAGCAACGCCCTCGGATGTGTGAGGTGCGGTGCATCTCTGAACTCGATAACATTGCCTCTCTGCAGTGCAGTGGCGTGCCAGGTCCAGAATGGTCCAGATTCTCAACCAAGACTGCCAGGACCCTTAAGTGGCTTTCCGATGTAAGAATTGATAGTGCTAAGCCCCTAATAGCGCTCTCTCTGTAATCTTTCCTATGAAAGGCTAAACTATGGGCTATTGATTTGTGGAGAGTGAGAGAATAACTCCATCAGAATGAACCATCTTGAAGTGTGACAAAGCTCTTTATGGTACGAGGGAGATAAGCCACAAGAGTGAGACGTTTTATCAGATAAATATCTGGAAATGTTGGGGGTGCGTAAGCAGAAAAACAAACAAACTGAGGTGAAAAAACACGAAGTGATCAAAACAGCGGACAGCTAACAACAATGGCCTGGTCTTTGGCTCTGATTGTCGCTATCACGGCCCACTGAATTCGGAGGTGGCCGGTTCAAAGACTCTCGCTGTGACTCGGACCGCTAGGACTGCGTTGGAGATCGCCCTTGGTCAGGCGCTCCCATGACAACAGCGGCCATTGTAGTGGAGGGCTCATAGAAAGTCATTGAGGAGGCCGGGAAGAGAATGTGCCATTTGGCAGTGCAGTAGCAGCCACTTATGTGCCTGTGCAATAGGCCTGGGTGCAGTGGTATAATCAAGAACCCACTGCTATTCAGATCAACAGACTGGAGGGAGCCAATAGACACGCCGCAATTGTATTTTCACCCCCATTTATGGTCATGTTTTATGTTTCCCTCTAGATACGGAAGTATGTAAAATATGATAATGGAGCCATTCTAAGTAGCTATAGCAACAGCAGAGATAATGCTCTCTTTGTGGTACTAGAAACAACTTTTTCTATGGTCATCTACCCTGGATGTGGCATACAGTAGATACGAGTGGTCTTTCAGATTGCAAGAACTGTTTGACTATTAATAAGTATAGCCAACTACATCCTCAACGTAATCCAAACATTCCACATACATATACTTTATATTCCAGGGCAGACTTCTATACTAAGAAATACTGATGGTATCCAGTCGGTTTGACGTTTAGGGTGGAACAGTAAAACTTAGTTCGTCTGCAGACTAGATCAGCTGTCCCCTGAAGGCAGGAGGTCCATCCTATTTCCAACCCTCGCTGTGTTGAGTTCGTTCACTCAGCTCGACCTACACTGGGTCTATAAAAACCCAGACGGCTGTTTGCCTGATCAGTTTGTTCCCTAAAAAAACACACTTCACGCTGAAGCAGCAACACCAGTATTAACACTTAGTAGAGGAGTGCATGTGGGTGCGTGGCTGTTTGCACACAAGAGCTCTAAAAAAATGAATTTAAAAAAGTCAACTAAAGCAACCTCAACTGAGGAGATCGATACATTACGGAGCAATTAACTACTTGACATAGATTTGTACAAATAACGCAGGAAATGATGCTTAAAGAAAACCCACTCCCGGCCCACTTGGCATCCTGTTTGGGTGTTTTTGTAAACACTGTGAAGAGAGCATGGGGTGATCCCCTCTGCCTCCCTCTCAATACAGCCCTTGTGGATTTTCTTACGCACACGAGACCTCCAAGGGTTAGTCATTAACAATTAGTGATGGAGGGGAAATAAATTGATACAGTTACATATTGGGATATTATTCCTGATGCTGTATTGTATTGTTTTGACAATATCACAATATTATCTTTGCGCTAGTTGACTATGTCTGCACCAAAGTCATTTCCCTTCATAGCCTGTTCTCCATCTTCTTTTTAAAGAGGGAGACCATTTTTTCCCCCAGCACATTTATTTTCATGACTGATCAAAACCATTTTTTCTCCTGGCTCTCTCTTGTCCCTCTGCAGCAGGCATATGGTGAGCAATATGTTTGAAACATTAAATCACTATATCGAATCGCAATACACATAGAATCGTGAGAATCGCAATGCATATCGTACCGGCACCTAAGTATCGTGATAATATCTTATTGCGAGGTCCCTAGCACTTCCCATCATTATTAATAACGGGGGGGGGGGGGCAAAGGGCAGAATAGAAGGGGAAGCCCAGTGTCTGCTGGTCTAGGACATGGGTGGGCCGGTGTGGGTGGAGGCTTTTGCTCCACCCCAGCAGTAATTACTAATCATTTTTGATTCTACCAACCAAATAGTAATCTTGTGTTTTATTGCTTGGCTGCACACCTCTGTCCCACCCCCGGAGTAGATAGTCAGACCATGCCTGCACGCTACCACCTGACCTGCAAACAGTAGGTTGAGCGACTCGGACATCACTCATTTGTTAAGGCCTTACAGACCTGTCCCAGCTGGTAATCAAGTAGAACTAACTAAGAAAGCATATGAATAAATAATACTAACCAGGAAGAATACAACACAACTAGTAACTGTACAATCGTACAAGGCTATACTTGGTCAAATGAAGATCTATGAAGTCATTATGCCATTTTCAAGTAAATAGCAGTGAATAAAGTACTATACCATACAGATTGCCTTGGCGCACGAGACTCCCGCAGCTCTAGAACGTTCTGTATGGAACCACTGTAAACACACAGACACTCTCTCTCTCCCCCACACAAACACACCCACATGTTTCTATTATTTTTTTAAACCTTTATTTAACTGGGTAAGTCAGTTAAGAACAAATTCTTATTTACAATGACGGCCTAGGAACAGTGGGTCAACTGCCTTGTTCAGGAGCAGAACGACAGATTTTTACCTTGTCAGCTCGGGGATTCAATCTTGCAACCTTCCAACACTCTAACCACTAGACTACCCTGCCGCCCCGGTAACAAACACCCAAACAAAAACACACATATACCCGCACACACACGCCCAGTGAACTGACTTGCAAGTCGTTGAAGATACAGTATGGGATATTAACTCAATTTAAGAGAGCTAATGGTTTTGCTTTCTTGAAATGGCATTGACGCACAAAGCAAACATTGATGTAGATACAAGCCCTGATAGTCATTGTATTGGAAATATCATCATCATAACAACAATATCAATTACATGACGTGTGTGAGGTGACCGGGTTTGTGACCTCAGGGGTCTGGTATGGGGGAGGTATGGGGGTGAACACAATGCGATCAACTCCACGCCTGTTACTGAAATGTTATGTTATCCAAAGCCTGCATGCACTATGGGGTCAGCCAAGATAGCTCTGACATTTGGGCGTCGTTCGATCATGTTGCTTTCGACTACACAGTAGCCCCACTGTGGCGACAGTGCCTGTGTTTGGGGTCCTGCAGGTGTCACACTGAGTGAGGCGGCAAGGGAGATGCCCGAGGCAAAACCGGGCCATGTGTCAGGCCCATAAGTGTGCCTGTTTTTAAATGGGATAAAACACGGCGATTCTCTCTGACATTAGTTTGAATAAATGATAGGCCGAGTGATCATACAACCAAGCCACATTAGTCCATATTATTTCAGCTCTGCTCTTAGTACTTTATATGCAATATTATGGTATACAAAAATTATGTATTCAGTCAACTTTGAGATTAATATCTAAAAACACAGTCCTGTGTGCTATTAGGCGAGCAAATCAATTATGAGACATAGAGAAGTGAGATTCAATCTGTGAGATAGGCAGTCAAATTAACGCCTGGCTTGTTAGCGAGGAGAACCTGAGATTTTGTCTCGGCTTTCTTACGGATATAGGGGTTCATTAATGATAGTTTCAAAATTGTATTCAGGCAAATTGATCTCTAGTGGCAACCGTCACTCATAACACAATCCTATCTAGCATGGGCCTAGATCCTGATCTAATCGTCAATGTCGTCAAAATCGCTCAGAAATCCATCAAACTTTAGCTGGAACCCTCCAATTCACAACTTGCCCTTTTCGTGCTGTGCAATCAAGGTACTGGATATGGGGATCTGTGTCTTTTTGCGCCTCTCTCTCCACAGGGCCCCTCATCCTAATTAACTTGCTTTTGTCTCGCAGTGTTTTCAGAAGAGCAAAGGGAAGCAGCATCAAGCTTTTCTTTAATCACTCATAAATGTGTCGGTGGTGTGTTGCTTTGTAATTAGCCATAGGTACAACAATGCGGACTGTGGAATTATTGGCCCTGGCTCTTTGCTCGGCTTCGCCATGAGTCACGAACGGGGAAGGGAAAAAGCATTGCCCTGTCGGGAGAACATAAGCTCCGTTGCGGGGAACTGCGGAATATTCCTCCCAGTTTGGCTGGCAGATTAACAATGGAAACAGTTTTTGTTGTAATCTGCCGGGCTGTGATGTCATCAGTGTGATGGCATCAGTTTTGAATAGACAGGAAGAAGCAGGGGGACACTTTCACATTCAGAGTATAATTATTGCATGGCTGTAGTATCAGACGGTCTGCAGTGCCAGTGTGTGTGGCTGTAGTGGTCACGGAGAGGTAGGTCTGTATAGTGTGTCTGGCCTGTGCCTTTTTTTAAACTTAAATTGGCGTGTTTATGCATCACTATCAACACGGAAAGGCGGAAAGGGAGAAATTTGTGCATATTAGTGTATAAATAGAGAAGGTGGCACTTCCTTGAAACACACAGAAGTGTGTTTACAGTATACGTATCAATGAACAGTGTGGTTTCATGCTCCAGCATGTATTATAAACGTCATTAGGGGTATGAGTCCCTACGTCTCTAGGCTTCGCTGCGTTCGTATGCGTCTCATGGACACGCGTCCGGCTGTCTGGCACGTGAACCTCCCCTCTCGCGTTGTCTCGCCGTGATCTTTGCTGTACCTCCTGTCGGCTCCTCGGCTCTCTGTTTTGATTGATTGGGGTTTTGTTTTACACCCAGGCAGGGAGATAGAGAGAGAAGAAGCCCATTCAGGTTGATTGTTTTCCCTTGCCCAACTCCTGAATAGGTGAAGGATATTAAAAAGTAAAGGCTCTCGCCGCTACTGTACTGTCACTCCTCTATCTCGATTCTCCCCTCCACCCCACCCCCCCCTCTCCCCGAGTCTCCCTCCCTCCTCCCTCTCTCGCGACAGGAGAAATGCCTGGCAGTGATTAGAAGGCATCTGGGTAGAATGGACATGTTGTTCCCATAACCTGGCCCCCTGGAGCTGTCAACAGCAACTTTGGGGGAATGGAATCACATACTGTAAGGTGGGGCGTGAGGGGCGTGAGGAGGGGGATGGTAAAGTTGGAGGAGGGTGAGGAGGAGGGGGAGGATTAGGAGTGGGTTGAAGAGGGGTGAGGGTGAGGAGGGCGAGGGTAAGAACCATTCCAAGTGAGTGACGTCTGCCACCTGCCTCCCCCTTCTACCCTCTACTACCCGCCATCCCAGCCACCCCAAGACACATGACTAGCTAGCTACTGTAAGTCAAAGTTTGCCCTTCAGCTGAACTTTGGTTTAGTTGAGCTAAAGCACCAGGAGTAGAAGAGGGGGAGTGGAGGGAGAAAGGAAAAGGGGGAAGGAAAAGGAGGGGGTATGGAGGGGAAGAGGAGGGGAGAGGAGGGGAAGAGGGAGGGAGGGAAAGGAGGGGAAGAGGGAGGGAGGGAGGGAGGGAGGGAGGGAGGGAGGGAGGGAGGGAGGGAGGGAGGGAGGGAGGGAGGGAGGGAGGGAGGGAGGGGAAGAGGAGGCGGAGGCAAAGATAGCCTTAATTGGCTGAACGTGGCACTCCGTGGCATTTTGACTACCTCCCTAAAACACACCCACCATTCTCTCCTCAGAGAGGGAAGGATAAAGGAGTGGTAAGAGGGAGGGAGAGAGGGAATGAAAAGTAGTGGTTCCAAGTGAGTGACGTCTGCCACCTGCCTCCCCCTTCTACCCTCTACTACTCGCCATCCCAGCCACCCCAAGACACATGACTAGCTAGCTACTGTAAGTCAAAGTTTGCCCTTCAGCTGAACTTTGGTTTAGTTGAGCTAAAGTGCCAGGAGGAGAGAAAGGGAAGAGGAGGGGGAGAGGAGGGGAAGAGGAGGGGGAGAAGAGGGGAAGAGGAGGGGAAGAGGAGGGGGAGAGGAGGGGAAGAGGAGGGGAAGAGGAGAGGGAGAGGAGGGGAAGAGGAGGGGGAGAGGAGGGCAAGAGGAGAGGGAGAGGAGGGGGAGAAGAGGGGAAGAGGGGAAGAGGAAGGGAAGAGGAGGGGGAGAGGAGGGGAAGAGGAAGGGAAGAGGAGGGGGAGAGGAGGGGGATGCAAGGATAGCCTTAATTGGCTGAACGTGGCACTCCCCGAAACACACACACCATTGAGAGGGAAGGAGAAAGGAGTGGTAAGAGGGAGGGAAAGAGGGAAGGAGAAAGGAGTGGTAAAGGGAGGTAGAGAGGGAATGAGAAAGGAGTGGTAAGAGGGAGGGGGAGAGGGAAGGTGAAAAGAGTGGTAAGAGGGAGGGGAGAGGGAACGAAAAAGGAGTGGTAAGAGGGAGGGAAGGAGAAAGGAGTGGTAAGAGGGAGAGGGAAGGAGAAAGGAGTGGTAAGAGGGAGGGAGAGAGGGAAGGAGAAAGGAGTGGTAAGAGGGAGGGGGAGAGGGAAGGAGAAAGGAGTGAAGGAGAGGAGGGGAGAGGGAAGGAGAAAGGAGTGGTAAGAGGGAGGGAAGGAGAAAGGAGTGGTAAGAGGGAGGGAAGGAGAAAGGAGTGGTAAGAGGGAGGGAAGGAGAAAGGAGTGGTAAGAGGGAGGGAAGGAGAAAGGAGTGGTAAGAGGGAGGGAAGGAGAAAGGAGTGGTAAGAGGGAGAGGGAAGGAGAAAGGAGTGGTAAGAGGGAGGGAGAGAGGGAAGGAGAAAGGAGTGGTAAGAGGGAGGGGGAGAGGGAAGGAGAAAGGAGTGGTAAGAGGGAGAGGGAAGGTGAAAAGAGTGGTAAGAGGGAGGGGAGAGGGAAGGAGAAAGGAGTGGTAAGAGGAGAGGGAAGGTGAAAAGAGTGGTAAGAGGGAGGGGAGAGGGAAGGAGAAAGGAGTGGTAAGAGGGAGGGAAGGAGAAAAGGAGTGGTAAGAGGGAGGGGAGAGGGAACGAGAAAGGAGTGGTAAGAGGGAGGGAAGGAGAAAGGAGTGGTAATAGGGAGGGGGAGAGGGAAGGAGAAAGGAGTGGTAAGAGGGAGGGAAGGAGAAAGGAGTGGTAATAGGGAGGGGAAGAGGGAGGAGGGTAAGAGGGAGGGAAGGAGAAAGGAGTGGTAAGAGGGAGGGAAGGAGTAAGAAGGGAAGGAGAAAGGGAGTGGTAAGAGGGAGAGGGAAGGAGAAAGGAGTGGTAAGAGGGAGGGGAGAGGGAACGAGAAAGGAGTGGTAAGAGGGAGGGAAGGAGAAAGGAGTGGTAAGAGGGAGGGGGAGAGGACGAGAAAGGAGTGGTAAGAGGGAGGGAAGGAGAAAGGAGTGGTAAGAGGGAGGGGGAGAGGGAACGAGAAAGGAGTGGTAAGAGGGAGGGAAGGAGAAAGGAGTGGTAATAGGGAGGGGGAGAGGGAACGAGAAAGGAGTGGTAAGAGGGAGGGAAGGAGAAAGGAGTGGTAAGAGGGAGGGGGAGAGGGAACGAGAAAGGAGTGGTAAGAGGGAGGGAAGGAGAAAGGAGTGGTAAGAGGGAGAGGGAAGGAGAAAGGAGTGGTAAGAGGGAGGGGGAGAGGGAACGAGAAAGGAGTGGTAAGAGGGAGGGGGAAGGAGAAGGGAGTGGTAAGAGGGAGGGGGAGAGGGAAGGAGAAAGGAGTGGTAAGAGGGAGGGGGAGAGGGAACGAGAAAGGAGTGGTAAGAGGGAGGGGGAAGGAGAAGGCAGTGGTAAGAGGGAGGGGAGAGGGAAGGAGAAAGGAGTGGTAAGAGGGAGGGGAGAGGGAACGAGAAAGGAGTGGTAAGAGGGAGGGGGAGAGGGAACGAGAAAGGAGTGGTAAGAGGGAGGGGGAGAGGGAACGAGAAAGGAGTGGTAAGAGGGAGGGGGGGAGAGGGAACGAGAAAGGAGTGGTAAGAGGAGGGGGAAGGAGAAGGGAGTGGTAAGAGGGAGGGGAGAGGGAAGGAGAAAGGAGTGGTAAGAGGGAGGGGAGAGGGAAGGAGAAAGGAGTGGTAAGAGGGAGGGGGAGAGGGAAGGAGAAAGGAGTGGTAAGAGGGAGGGGGAGAGGGAAGGAGAAAGGAGTGGTAAGAGGGAGGGAGAGAGGGAAGGAGAAAGGAGTGGTAAGAGGGAGGGGGAGAGGGAAGGAGAAAGGAGTGGTAAGAGGGAGGGGGAAGGAGAAAGGAGTGGTAAGAGGGAGGGGGAGAGGGAAGGAGAAAGGAGTGGTAAGAGGGAGGGGGAGAGGGAAGGGGCAGCCAGAGGAGTCTGTCTGAGTCCACTGGGTGGTAGAGGAGAAGTGGCGGAACTTGCGTCATTGTCACCTGCTGCAACCTCATGCCGTTGTGTCGGTGTGGGAGTTAGTGGAGTGACCCTCAATCACGAGGCATTGAATTAATGAATAACTGGGCTAGAGGGTTTGTCTGTTTTAATTTGTGCTAAATTAGTATTTGCGTCTGTGTGTGTTTCCATGATTGGTTGCACACGCAGGCATAACGATTGGACATTCTAACTAGTTAAACCTGCTCTGAAATCTCTTCTCATGGTGGTACCGGTGCTCCCTGTATATGGCCTTGCTTGTTATTTTACTGCTGCTGTTGAATTATATGTTACTTTTATTTTCTATTTTTTACTTAACACTTATCTTTTATAATTTTTCTTAAAGCTTCTTAAAGCATTGTTGGTTAAGGGCTTGTAAGTAAGCATTTCACTGTTGTATTCGGCGCATGTGACAAATAACATTTGATTTGATGGGCTGGAGTGGAAATGTGTAGGCTACATGATGCCTTCCTGCTTACTTGGTAATAGCGACACATATTTTGCTTAGTGAGATCATGGTGAATTCTCTGAAAATCAATGGAGGTGGCAATTCCCCATAATACAGTGCATTTGGAAAGTATTCAGACCCCTTCACGTTTTCCACATTTTGTTACGCTACAGATTTATTCTAAAATGATTAAATCGTTTTTTTCCCCTCTCAACATAATACCACACAATACAAAACAAAAACAAGTTTTTAGATTTTTTAGCAAATAAAAAAATATATATATACATACATTTGCATTAGTATTCAGACCCTTTCCTCATTACTTTGTTGAAGCACCTTTGACAGCGATTACAGCCTTGAGTCTTCTTGGGTATGACACTACAAGCTTGGCACACCTGTATTTGGGGAGTTTCTCCTCTGCAGATCCTCTAAATCTCTGTCAGGTTGGATGGGGAGAGTAGCTACACAGCCATTTTCAGATCTCTCCAGAGATGTTCAATCGGGTTCAAGTCCAGGCTCTGGCTGGGCTTGTAACAAAGCCACTCCTGCATTGTCTTGGCTCTGTGCTTAGGGTCGTTGTCCTGTTCGAAGGTCAACCTTTGCCCCAGTCTGAGATCCTGAGCGCTCTGGAGCAGATTTTCTTTAAAAATCTATGCTCTGTTCATCTTTCTCTCAATTCTGACTAGTCTCCCAGTCCCTGCTGCTGAAAAACATCCCAACAGCATGATGCTGCCACCACCATGCTTCACCGTAGGGATGGCATTGGCCAGGTGATGAGCAGTGCCTGGCTTCCTACAGACATGACGCTTGGCATTCAGGTCAAAGTGTTCAATCTTGGTTTCATCAGACCAGAGAACCTTGTTACTTATGGTCTGAGAGTCCTTTTGGTACCTTTTGGCAAACTCCAAGCGGGCTTTCATGTGCCTTTTACTGAGGAGTGGCTTCCGTCTGGCCACTCTACCATAAAGTCCTGATTGGTGGAGTGCTGCAGAGATGGTTGTCCTTCTGGAAGGTTCTCCCATCTCCACAGATTAACTCTGGAGCTCTGTCAGAGTGACCATCGGGTTCTTGGTCACCTCCCCTGACCAAAGCCCTTCTCCCCCCGATTGCTCAGTTTGGCCAGATGGCCAGCTCTAGGAAGAATCTTGGTAGCTCCAAACTTCTTCTATTTAAGAATGATAGAGGCCACTATGTTCTTGGGGACCTTCAATGCTGCAGAAAAGTTGGGTACCCTTCCCTAGATCTGTGCTTCAACACAATCCCGTCTCAGAGCGCTACGGATAATTCCTCCGACCTCATGACTTGGTTTTTGCTCGGATATGCAGTCAACTGTGGGACCTTATATAGACAGGTGTGTGTGGGGGCTGTGCTTTGGCAAAGTGGGTGGGGTTATATCCTTCCTGTTTGGCCCTGTCCGGGGGTGTCCTCGGATGGGGCCACAGTGTCTCCTGACCCCTCCTGTCTCAGCCTCCAGTATTTATGCTGCAGTAGTTTATGTGTCGGGGGGCTGGGGTCAGTTTGTTTATCTGGAGTACTTCTCCTGTCCTATTCAGGTGTCCTGTGTGAATCTAAGTGTGCGTTCTCTAATTCTCTCCTTCTCTCTTTCTTTCTCTCTCTCGGAGGACCTGAGCCCTAGGACCATGCCCCAGGACTACCTGACATGATGACTCCTTGCTGTCCCCAGTCCACCTGGCCATGCTGCTGCTCCAGTTTCAACTGGCCTGGGCCCTAGGACCATGTCTCAGGACTACCTGACATGAGGACTCCTTGCTGTCCCCAGTCCACCTGGCCATGCTCCTGCTCCAGTTTCAACTGTTCTGCCTTACTATTATTCAACCATGCTGGTCATTTATGAACATTTGAACATCTTGGCCACGTTCTGTTATAATCTCCACCCGGCACAGCCAGAAGAGGACTGGCCACCCCACATATGCTCTCTCTAATTCTCTCTTTCTCTCTCTCGGAGGACCTGAGCCCTAGGACCGTGCCCCAGGACTACCTGACATGATGGCTCCTTGCTGTCCCCAGTCCACCTGACTGTGCTGCTGCTCCAGTTTCAACTGTTCTGCCTTATTATTATTTGACCATGCTGGTCATTTATGAACATTTGAACATCTTGGTCATGTTCTGTTATAATCTCTACCCGGCACAGCCAGAAGAGGACTGGCCACCCCACATAGCCCGGTTCCTCTCTAGGTTTCTTCCTAGGTTTTGGCCTTTCTAGGGAGTTTTTCCTAGCCACCGTGCTTTTACACCTGCATTGTTTGCTGTTTGGGGTTTTAGGCTGGGTTTCTGTACAGCACTTTGAGATATCAGCTGATGTACGAAGGGCTATATAAATAAATTTGATTTGATTTGATTTGTGCCTTTCCAAATCGTGTCCAATTAGTGGTTAGAGCGTTGGACTAGTAACCGAAAGGTTGCAAGTTCGAATCCCCGAGCTGACAAGGTACAAATCTGGTACAAGGTACAAATCTGTCATTCTGCCCCTGAACAGGCAGTTAACCCACTGTTCCTAGGCCGTCATTGAAAATAAGAATTTGTTCTTAACTGACTTGCCTAGTAAAATAAAGGTAAAAAAATACAATAATTCATTTAATTTACCACAGGTGGACTCCAATTAAGTTGTCGAAACAATTCAAAGATGATCAATGGAAACAGGATGTACCTGAGCTCAATTCTTTTAGCAAAGGGTATGAATACTTATGTAAATAAGGTTGTTTTTTTTCCCGATTTGTCGTTATGAGGTATTGTGTGTATATTGATGAGGAAAAATGTTAATTGAATCCTTTTTAGAATACAGCTGTAATGTAGCAAAATGGGAAAAAGTGAAGAGGTCTGAAAACCTTCTGAATGTACTATAGTGGGAGTGTGTGTGCGTGTGTGTGCGTGTGTGTGTGTGTGTGTGTACTCTCTCCACACTAAGGTGCTGTAGTACCTCCCACACACACATTCCCTATTTCTCTGTCTCACACACACACACACACACACACACACACACACACACACACACACACACACACACACACACACACACACACACACACACACACACACACACACACACACACACACACACACACACACACACACACACACACACACACACACACACACACACCTCAGAGCTGCCCAGGTTTACAGGCAGTAGTTCCACACACACACCCTTCTTGTGATTCAGGATGACAGAGAAGAGATGGAGAGAAAGGGAGGAGAGGATAGATAGAAAAGCTATTCTTTCACTCTGTGGGAGTGGGAAGGGTGGGTCGGGACAGGACTCGAGACTGCAGCACCATGGAAGATTGAATGCTCCCACTGACTCTCATCTACCTGCCGTTTAAAGAGAGAGAGAACGGTAGTGGAGGCGGGAAAGTACTCAAAAGTTATATGTATCTACGCATGACCGTAAGTCGCTTTGGATAAAAGTGTCTGCTTTATATGTATATATATATATATATATAATCACACACACTACCGTTCAAAAGTTCGGGACATTAGAAATGTCCTTGTTTTTGAAAAAAAAAGCACATTTTTTGTGCATTAAAATAACTTCAAATTGATCAGAAATACAGTGTAGGCATTGTTAATGTTGTAAATGACTATTGTAGCTGGAAACGGCTGATTTTTAATGGAATATCTACATAGGCGTACAGAGGCCCATTATCAGCAACCATCACTCCTGTGTTCCAATGGCATGTTGTGTTAGCTAATCCAAGTTTATCATTTTAAAAGGCTAATTGATCAGAAAATCCTTTTGCAATTATGTTAGCACAGCTGAAAACTGTTGTTTTCAAAACACCAGTCTCAACGTCAACAGTGAAGAGGCGACTCCGGGATGCTGGCCTTCTAGGCAGCGTAGCCTAGTGGTTAGAGCGTTGGACTAGTAACCGGAAGGTTGCGAGTTCAAACCCCCGAGCTGACAAGGTACAAATCTGTCGTTCTGCTCCTGTACGGGCAGTTCCCAGGCCGTCATTGAAAATAAGAATATGTTCTGAACTGACTTGCCTGATTAAATAAAGGTAAAATAAAAATAAAAAAGAGCTGCAAAGACAAAAGCCATATCTCAGACTGGCCAATAATAATAGAAGATTAAGATGGACAAAATAACACAGACACTGGACAGAGTACTCTGCCTAGAAGTCCAGCATCCTGGAGTCGCCTCTTCACTGTTGATGTTGAGACTGGTGACCCTAATCTTTTGAACGGTAGTGTAAATATATATTGGAACACCTTCCTAATATTGATTTGCACCTCTTTTCCATGGACTCTACAAGATGTCGAAAGCATTCCACTGGAATGCTGGCCCATCTGGACTGCAATGCTTCCCACAGTTGTGTCAAGTTGGCTGATGTCCTTTGGGTGGTTGACCATTATTGATACACAACATGACCAAAGTATGTGGACACCTCCACATCTAACATCTCATTCCAAAATCATGGGTATTAATATGGAGTTGGTCCCACCTATGCTGCTATAACATCCTCCTCAGTCGGACTGCCAGATGGTGAAGCGTGATTCATCACGCCACAGAACGCATTTCCACTGCTCCAGACGGCGGAGAGCTTTACACCACTCCAGCCAACACTTAGCATTGCGCATGGCGATCTTCGGCTTGTGTGCGGCTGCTCGGCCATGGAAACCCATTTCATGAAGCTCCAGACGAACAGTTCTAGTGCTGACGTTGCTTCCAGAGGCAGTTGGAACTCGGGTAGTGAGTGTTGCAACCAAGGACAGAGGATTTTTACACGCTACGCACTTCAGCACTCAAAGGTCTCGTTCTGTGAGCTTGTGTGGCCTACTACTTTGCGGCTGAGTCGTTGTTGCTCCTAGCAGGGCAGAAATGTGGCGAACTGACCTGTTAGAAAGGTGCCATCCAATGACGGTGCCACGTTGAAAGTCACTGACCTTTTCATTTAGGCCAATTTACTGCCAATATTTGTCGACGGAGATTGCATGCCTGTATGCTCGATTTTATACCTCGGTCAGCAACAGGTGTGGCTGAAATAGTCGAATCCACAAATTTGAAGGGGTGTCCACATACATTTGTATATATAGTGTAAATCAAAAGACAAGGGGTGTCCACATACATTTGTATATATAGTGTAAATCAAAAGACAAGGGGTGTCCACATACATTTGTATATATAGTGTAAATCAAAAGACAAGGGGTGTCCACATACATTTGTATATATAGTGTAAATCAAAAGACAAAAAATTTAAGCCAAGAGTGTGAAAAGCTGTCATCAAGGCAAAGGGTGGCAACTTTGAATAATCTTAAAAATAAAATCTATTTTGGTTTGTTGATGATTACATGATTCCATATGTGTTATTTCATAGTTTTGATGTCTTTACTGTTATTCTACAATGTAGAAAATAGTACAAATAAAGAAAAACCCTGGAATGAGTAGGTGTGTCCAAACTTTTGACTGGTACTCTGTGTGTATATATGCATGTATATATACACACACAGTACCAGATAATGCACACAGGCTCACAGTACAGGGTTAAACCAATGTTTTCATCCATTGGCCTGTACCTGCACATTCCCCAACCACACAGATGCACAGATCCACAGGTATGCACACACAAACACACACAGTAAATCCAACCATTCTGGATTCATTAGCGCATCTATGGGCTCACTGCTACTGCACACAAGCGCACATACCCCCCATACACACGTGTGGTTGCTGCATAGCTTGACTGACCTTGTTTGTGGGGCTTTGGGGCTATAGTAAAGGGTCTCTCTCCAGGTTGTGGAGAAGATGGTGGTCGGTATGATAGAGAATCATGTCCTAGATTAATTTCCCCTACAGGGAACCGAGCAGTCCGTCAACAGACCTATTTTTAATGGATGAGGCTGTCTAAAATGGATCAGGACCCCTTACACTGACACGTCTCCTTACAGGCATATCCCCAACTGGTGGTCCTGTGAATTTATTTGGACACCCAAGGTTTCTTCCAAAGTATTCCCATGCATAATAGTGAAATATATGTGATCGTATACAAATGTAAGCAAGGTTGGACATGATTACATTTTAATCAAATATTCTATCTGTTTGGGCTTACTGTGGTCAATTTGCAGATGTGGGATTTTGTGGAATTGTCAGCGGGCCCAACATCAAGCCTTGGGGAACCCCTCTCATACTGTACATGAGCCCTACCCAATAATTATCTTTGAACCTTCCTCTATGGGTGCAATTCCCTCTTTGCTGCTCCTTGAATATGTTACATCCTCTGAGACTATTGGGTTTGGAACATATACGTTTTTGCATCTTGTCTGCATCTTTCTCACGAGCGATAGGTGTTCCCAGCACTGACTGTATTCACGCTTCTCTTCTTTACTTGGATAGGCATCTGAAGATGCAAAAACACTGCAAACGCGCATGCACACACGCACACACACACACACAGCCATAAATCATTCAAAGCTCAATACTTTTCTGAGAAGCGCAGAAAAACGGCTGCTGATAGATCAATCATGTATTGCGAAAAGTCAAGGGAAGAGCTGGGGAAGAATGGAGAAAGAGGGAGGAGAGGGGAGAAGAGAGCCTTGATTCCCTCAAAAAAGGGTCTTATATGTGAGAGGGATGGTACATCGGTGTGCACTGATCTGTACGTTTGTGTGTGTGTGTGTTAGTGGTGCAAAGGGCCTTACAGTCAAAGGCTCCGGCTCTACGGACGCAATGCATAATGCATCGGGCTGTTCGCCAATACCTGGAATTAGCAATGCTTACACGCAACCAGCACATGCATCATGCCCTCCCTTCTGTAGGGACTAAAGCATAAAGCAACCCTCTCTCTCTTTCCCATACTTCTCTTCCTCTAGTCGGAAGGAGCGGGTTAAGATAAGTGCTGGGTTATCAGTGGTGTTTGGCCTCTATTTCAAAGGGACATGGTGGCAGTATTTAGAGGAGGAGACAAAAGGAGGTGTACCATAGAAAGTGGCTTGTTTTGGGCTAGCAAAGGGCGGAGCACGACAACAACAAGCAGTCCTCTCTGAGGCCTAAAGGGGATGGAGAGATATGCGAAGGAGTGTAGGTGTGAATGTGTGTTTGTGGGGGGGGTCAAATCAAATCAAAGTTTATTTGTCACATGACAGAATACAAGTTAAAGCATACAGTGAAATGCTTAATAATGTGTGTGTGTCAGAGAAAGTTCCCAGAGAGCAAATCGTCACATGACCATACCACAAGATCGACACAGAGTTAACCAGGAAGTTGATTGTGGCCTGTGGAATGTTGTCCCACTCTTCAATGGCTGTGCGAAGTAGATGGATATTGGCGGGAACTGGAACACGCTGTGGTACACGTCAATTCAGAGCATCCCAAACATGCTCAATGGGTGACATGTCTGGTGAGTATGCAGGTCATGGAAGAACAGGGACATTTTCAGCATTCAGGAATTGTGTACAGATCCTTGCGACATGGGACATTGATTCATCATGCTGAAGCATGAGGTGATGGCGTTGGACAAATGGCACATTGGGCCTCAGGATCTCGTCACAGACTTTCATCAGCTGTCCGGGTCTCTGGTCTCAGATGATCCCGCAGGTGAAGAAGCCGGATGTGGAGGTCCTGGGCTGGCGTGGTTACACGTGGTCTGCATTTGTGAGGCTGGTTGGACGTATTGCCACATTCTCTAAATGATGTTGGGGGTGGTTTATGGTAGAGAAATTCATATTAAATTCTCTGGCAACAGCTCTGGTGGACATTTCTGGAGTCAGCATGGCAATTGAATGTTTTTATCCCCAGCACCATGTAATGATCATGCGGTTTAATCCACTTCTTGATATGCCACACCTGTCAGGTGGATGGATTATCTTGGCAAATGAGAAATGCTCACTAACAGGGATGTAAACAAATTTCTGAACATAATTTGAGAGAACATATTTTTGTGCGTATGGAACATTTCTGGGATCATTTCTGGGACCAACACTTTACATGTTGCGTTTATATTTGTGTTCAGTGTTATTGTAGACTACTTGGTCACAATGTCACTACATAGCCAATTCTATTTATTTCTCTCCTCAGTTCCCTCTTCAAAAGGGTTTGTTTGATGTAACAATACCAGGGGTTAGCGTTAGGCAGGATCACAGAGGATCATTCTGCTTTACAAATAAATGAAGTCAGTATAGTGACTGAAATTAGCCTTTACCCTTTCCAAAAAAAACTGACTTAAACCAGTATTTGTCAACCCAGGAATTGGGATGCACATCTTTGTCCCAGACCAGCATCTGATTCAACATATCAACTGAACTGGGACAAAGTTCAACCCTCTTATGAAAGTCTCCTTCAGCTCCCAGTACCATGACATGCCGTGGGCCTTACACACTACAACTCCATTATCTAACCACACCAAGTTGGCAAATGTTCCTCGTCCTTCCCAAAGTATCCGTCTCCCTTCCCGGCCAGACTGGGAAAAGGTGGGAGAGCATTCCTCAAAAAACGAGGCATGCCCGCCTCCAATTTATAATGTCCCGGCACGACCAATCTCCCCCGAAGGAGGAGCGAGCAGAGCAGTCTTCTCCAGAGTGCCGTGCCATGTGTAACCTTATCCACCTGATGGATGTCAACCAGGCAAGCTTTTAATCCAGGGCCAACAGCCAGCTCTCTCTCTCTCTCTGGCCTCTGATTACAGCACAGAGAAACAGGCCACAGGCCAAATATGTGTTCCCTCTGATACTGAGAGCTGCCCCTAATCTATTTATATGTTTGTGTGTTTGCGAGAGCTGCTGTGTGTGTTTGAGAGAGAGACGGTGTGAGTTTGTGTGCGTGTGTGTGTCAGTGAGTGAGTGAGTGAGTGAGTGAGTGAGTGAGTGAGTGAGTGAGTGAGTGAGTGAGTGAGTGAGTGAGTGAGTGAGTGAGTGAGTGAGTGAGTGAGTGAGTGAGTGAAAGGGAGAGCGATCCTATTATTTTCTCTGTATTGGGTTTTGCTTGACCTAAAATCACCACCATCAATCTCTGTGAATAGGTAGGTATAAGCATCTAGAGCAGACAGAGTCAAGCACAGGAGGTTGGTGGCACCTTAAATTGGGGAGAACGGGCTCACGTTAATGACTGGAGCAGAATCAGTGGAATGGTATCAAATACATCAAACACATTTGACTTTGGGACTCTCGAGTGGTGCAGCGGTCTAAGGCACTGCATCTCAGTGGTTAAAGCGTCACTACAGACACTGGTTCGATTCCATACTGACGTGATTGGGAGTCCCATAGGGCGGCGCAATATTGGCTGAGCGTTGTCCGGGTTAGGTTTTGGCCAGAGTAAGCCGTCATTGTTAATAAGAATTTGTTCTTAAATGACTTGGTTAAATAAATATATAGAACACATAGTTTCCAGGTTTATGTTGCCATTCCATTTGCTCCGTTTTGGCCAATCCTGTGGAGTCAAGTGTTTTTATTCGCACAGAAACACACACACCATATGGAAAATTGTATCTGTGCAGGTTCCTAAAAAATAAAACAATTATATTTCCTCTGTTTGCATATTTATGCAAATCACTACATTCAAGGGGCTGCACTATCTGAGAAACCCAATCTTTTCGATTGGTATTATGACCTACACAATTTAATTGTAACACAAAGTTAGCATTTTGTCTTTCAATTATTTGATGGCACAATCCCTTCTGCAAAGCCACCACAAACAGAAAAATAACCTCATCCTGGGTAGACCATTTAGCATTATTTATTGTAGTGTAAAGGACAATGCAGCAATCAGCAACCAAACCCGATAGAATGAGCGACCAGCCAGCTTGGGTAGCAACCTTAGACGTGTCGAATGAATACATTTATCACACTACCGTTTATGAAAATGTCATTCATAATTTGAATATATTGGTAAACCATTGTGTAAAAGTGATAATGCCCTCGAATCCGGTGTCGACTGTCTCGGGCCGAACAAAAGCCGTGCCAATATATCCTCCAAAGAAACAGCTTCTCGGGCATTATCACTTTAGTAAAGGATGATAGAGCAATGAGCAAATGCAGTGTAGAAGAGGGGTTCACAAAGTGCGTTAGTCAGCTCATAATACATAAAACTTGGACAAAATAACACATTGTCGAGGTTTTTGTTCAGACATACAGAGATACTGTATGTAGAAGATTTAGAAAAGCTTACGAGGTAAGTCATTGACATCTCCTTGTTAGCCTACTATCTAAGTCACTGACAACTCAATGTTAGCTACAAGCTAACTGAATGACAGATTCTAGCTGACTTAATGTAAAAACTTCAAGCTAACTAATTGACAACTCATTGTTAAACACCAGCTAACACCTTGACAAGTCATTGTTAACTACACTGAACAAAAATATAAAAAGTAACATGTAAATTGTTGTCCCAATGTTTCATGAGCTGAAATAAAATATCGTGGAAATGTTCCATACGCACAAAATGTTTTTTCCTCTCAAATTTTGTGCACAAATTTGTTTACGTCCCTGTTAGTGAGCATTTTTCCTTTGCCAAGATAATCCATCCACATGACAGGTGTGGCGTATCAAGAAGCTGATTGAACAGCATGATCATTACACAGGTGCACCTTATGCTGGGGGCAATAAAAGGCCACTCTAAAATGTGTAGTTTGTCACACAACGCAATGCACAGATGTCTCAAGTTGAGGGAGCATGCAATTTGCATGCTGACTGCGTGAATGTCCACCAGAGCTGTTGCCGGAGAATTGCCGCCTCCAACGTCGTTTTACAGAATCTGGCAGTACGTCCAACCGACCTCACAACCGCAGACCACTTGTATGACGTTGTGTGGGCGAGCAGTTTGCTGATGTCAACGTTGTGAACAGAGTGCCCCATGGTGGTGGTGGGGTTATGGTATGGGCAGGCATAAACTGAGGACAATGAACAAAAGAGCATTACATCGATGGCAATTTGAATGCACGGGGATACCGTGACGAGATCCTGAGGCCCATTGTCGTGCCATTTATCCACCGCCATCACCTCATGTTTCAGCCTGAAAATGCACGGCCCCATGTCGCAAGGATCTGTTCACAATTCCAGGAAGCTGAAAATGTCTCAGTTCTTCCACGGCTTGCATACTCACCAGACATTTCACCCATTGAGCATGTTTGGGATGCTCTGGATTGACATGTATGACAGCGTGTTCCAGTTCCCGCCAATATCCAGTAACTTAGCACAGCCACTGAAGAGGAACGAGACAACACTCCACAGGCCACAAACAACAGCCTGATCAACTCTATGTGGAAGAGATGTGTCACGCTGCATGAGGCAAAAACACCAGATACTGAATGGTATTCTGATCTACACCTCTACAATTAAAGGTATCTGTGGCCAACAGATGCATATCTGTATTCCCAGTCATGTGAAATCCATAGATTAGTGCCTACTGAATTTATTTCAATTGACTGATTTCCTTATACAGTTGAAGTCGGACATTTACATACACTTAGGTTGGAGTCATTAAAACTAGTTTTTCAACCACTCCACACATGTCTTGTTAAGAAACGATAGTTTTGGCAAGTTGGTTAGGACATCTAATTTGTGCAAGCTTCTGATAGGCTAATTGACATCATTTGAGTCAATTGGAGGTGTACCTGTGGATGTATTTCAAGGCCAACCTTCAAACTCAGTGGCTCTTTGCTGACATCATGGGAAAATCAAAAGAAATCAGCCACGACCTCAGAAAACAGATTGTAGACCTCCACAAGTTCCAAATGTCTGAAGGTACCACGTTCATCTGTACAAACATTAGTACGCAAGTCTAAACACCATGGGACAGGAAGGGAGGAGACGCATTCTGTCTCCTAGAGATGAACGTACTTTCGTGCGAAAAGTGAAAATCAATCCCAGAACAACAGCAAAGGTCCTTGTGAAGATGCTGGAGGAAACAGGTACAAAAGTATCGATATACACAGTAAAACGAGTCCTATATTGACATAACCTGAAAGGCCACTCAGCAAGGAAAAAGCCACTGCTCCAAAACAGCCATAAAAAAGCCAGACTACGGTTTGCAACTGCACATGGGGACAAAGATCGTACTTTTTGGAGAAATGTCCTCTTGTCTGATGAAACACAAATAGAACTGTTTGGAGGAGGCTTGCAAGCCGAAGAACACCATCCCAACCATGAAGCATGGAAGCTTGGTTGCAAATGGACAATGACCCCATGCATACTTCCAAAGTTGTGGCAAAATGGATTAAGGACAACAAAGTCAAGGTATTGGAGTGGCCATCACAAAGCTCTGACCTCAATCCTATAGAAAATATGTGGGCAGAACTGAGAAAGCATGTGCCAGCAAGAGGGCCTACAAACCTGACTCAGTCACACCAGCTCTGTCAGGAGGAATGGGCCAAAATGTGTTTGACCTAAGTTAAACAATTTAAAGAACAAGTTAAACAATTTAAAGCAATGCTACCAAATACTAATTGAGTGTATGTAAACTTCTGACCCACTGAGAATGTGATGAGAGAAATAAAAGCTGAAATATCATTCTCTCTACTATTATTCTGACATTTCACATTCTTAAAATAAAGTGTTGATCCTAACAGACTTAAGACAGGGAATTTTACTAGGATTAAATGTCAGGAATTGTGAAAAACTGAGCTTTAACGTATTTGGCTAAGGTGTATGTAAACTTCCGACTTCAACTGTACGAACTGTTGCGTCTATATTGCAGGGTACCCAGTCCACAAACAGCAGTGGAATGCATTCATCGATGGGAAGGGAAGCCAAGCTTCCCCAAATATTTGACCAATAAAACATTTGACATTATAAAAATAATTAATCTTTCGTCAATCTCTGTTTTCATAATTTTCCGTCAATTCGCAAGTGGCCGAATCTCATCAGAGAAATCATCCGAGCGAGGGAAACGGAGCCCCTCTGCCAGTGTGTGTAGCCCATGTATCTGATGCTGTCTGGACCAAAAGAGTATGACATGTTGAATATGTAGCCCTTTTCGGCTCATGTTAACTAGCTAGCTAACTTTGCTGGTTCATTTTTGCCTATGTGAGGAAGTTAGGCTAGCAAGCATTTAAGCTAGGTAGCCTATGACAACAACAAAAATAAAAGCGTACTACAGTAGATGACAGAGCCGTAGACCAATTTGCCGACATAAAAGAGAGCGAATGGCAGTGACGTTCAACTAGTCTACAAGTAGGGTGTCTCAATTATTATTATTTTCTTTACTTGTGCACACGAATGCTCACGCACACACACAGACAGAAATCGGTACCATGGACAGCCACATGATATTTAGCAACATTGGTTGGACTAAATTGTTCTTGGTATCTTTAAGTTTCTGTTCAGTGTATTAAAATATGCATATATAGCCTTTGTTGATTTGATGATGTTTAAATGTTTAAGTTGAAATGGTGCTGGAATAGCGGAGGCAGTGCTCCTGTTGTCTTTGTGCTGACTCGCGGTAACTCTGTGGATGTAAATCAGTAGTTGTTCAGTAAACCGTTGAAAACATGCTGCAGGTTTGTTACGTGCAATATTTTCTTTGTGGACTTCACCAGACAGATGTTGCTCTCCTGGTTTGTGATGAAACAAACGTACGTGTAGATCAGTTTATTCCGCCGCTATGTGACTGTTGTCTGTTTGTTGTCTCTGCCTTATTGTACATGAAGGTTGCGTATGAACGAATGAGTTACAAAGAAAACAATGCAATTATCACAGCATAGGTTGTACTATGTTTTATTTTACTGGCTTGGCTTTCTCAGGGATTTTACCCACGTACCCCTACTGCCAAACAGTAATCTAAGCCCTGGCCTCACAAGGACTTCATCCCACATGCTAACTGGATAATGTTGGTGTCAGCTGGCTCGCTAGGAGGCAGCCAGGGGAGATTGAGGCTAGGGTTCTTGTGCGGCTGGTCTCGAGGCTCGACGGGGACTTTTTACGACCACCTCAGCTGCCTGGGCTCTGTCCTCCCTGACAAGGGGAATGCAGGCATCTGTTCCGTTTACAAAGACAAGGGGACGCAAGGGTCACACAGCACTACAATCACCTCAGGACAGACAACGACAGGTTAACACATGTAGCCCCTGGAACTTGGAAGTCAATGGGTGCATATAGACACTGCAAAAGTGCGAATGTTACTGAAAATGACTATAATCTCAAACACATGGCACAGCTTCGGATTAAGGAATCCTGGAGATTGTGGTTGTATCAGATACTCACTTTACTTTTAAACCAAGATAAATCATCCATTTCACTTTCTCACAAAAATATGTTTAGAAGTAAATACCTTTACAAGTATTATGAGAGCAGATCGATTGCCAAAGTTGTGCTTGTGTAACCGATGTGAAATGGCTAGCTAGTTAGCGGTGGTGCGCTCTAATAGCGTTTCAATCGGTGACGTCACTCACTCTGAGATCTGAAGTAGTTGTTCCCCTTGCTCTGCAAGGGCCGTGGCTTTTGTGGCGCGATGGGTAACGATGCTTCGTGGGTGTCAGTTGTCTGTGTGTGCAGAGGGTCCCTGGTTCGAGCCCGGGTCGGAGAGAGGGGATGGACGAAAGTTAAACTGTTACACTTGACAACTAAGCCTAACCCAATAGTTACATTTTCTCGTAAACAAATGGTCTTCGACAATTAATCTAACTAATCCCATCCAAAAGGGTACCTTATGGTGACCACAGTGCCTTTCCACTATGCCAACATCTGTGCCAACTGCCAACCATTGTCTTGCCATTTGTAAAATGGTTTCCTGCAGTAGCATCAGGGCTCGAATGATCGTAAATGGCAGTGCCACCTTGGACTGGCACAATGCCCAGACACTAAGGGGGCACATGTGGCACGAGCACGTGCATTAGGGCTAACCCATGCCAACTACCAACGTCTCTTCCACCCCCTCCACCCACTCCTGCCCCAAAAAGTGCCCTCTTAAACATTTTTACCTGCCAATATGCCTTCAGGCACACAGCCTTGCCAACCTCCAGCAAAACCTCCATCAAACGTCCCCTCCTAAGCCCACTCCAGGGAGTAGTAACATGGCACTTAGCTGACGCCCTTGTCCAGGAGAGCGCAGGTATAGTACGCACAGAATGTGAGGCATTCTGGATAATCCATCTCAGCTCCTGGGTGTAGCATGCGGATGAAGCTACCTTGCCTGAGGGTATGAGCTACATGGCGCACCACCTCCTATGGGAATTAGAACAGTGACACTCAAGAGTCACCTCTCACACACACACACACACACACACACACACACACTCCTACGTCTCTCCACTTCTCCTCAACCTCCTCTCCTTCACTAAACAACCTTACTAAATAGACAGCAGGCTTAAGGGGTTCTGAGAGGCTGGAGTCTCCCCCTAAACTAATGGTTCCCAAAATTAACTCTAATGGGAATCTGAGGGCAGGGGAAATGGGGTCTTTATCTCTCCATCAGTTTGGCACTGGCTGGGCTCTGCTGGGCCGGGGTTTAAAGGAGGGCATCAGAACTGTTGTGGCAGGAACTTTAAAAGAGAGGGAGATGGAAAGAGAGAGATGGAAAGAGAGAGAGACAGGGGAAGAGAGAGCGAGAGAGAGAGGGGAAGAGGAAGAGAGATATATATATATAGAGAGTGGCTGAGGGAGAGAGAAACAAAAATAGAGAGGGGGGGAGAGAGCGAGAAACAGAAAGAGAGCGAGAGAACCAGGGAGAGGAAGATAGGATCAGGCAGTTAGATCCGGGGCAGGTCAGAGTTGGATTAACCTGTGCAGGGATTAGCCACTGCCGAGAGGGGGGTCTGAAGCCTCCTAAAGCAGGTGCCCAGGGTGCCAGTTGCCAGTGTGTGTGTGTGTGTGTGTGTGTGTGTGTGTGTGTGTGTGTGTGTGTGTGTGTGTGTGTGTGTGTGTGTGTGTGTGTGTGTGTGTGTGTGTGTGTGTGTGTGTGTGTGTGTGTGTGTGTGTGTGTGTGTGTGTGTGTGTGTGTGTGTGTGTGTAAAAGAGATAACAGCGTGCAGTATGAGGGTTCAAGATTGAGGGGGGTCGTGTATTTGATGCTTACATTACATTTTGAATATGTCTATGTGGATTTGTGTGAACGACCATGTATACAGTAACTGTACGTGTGTGCTCGAGAGCCAGTGTTTAGAGCTACACTCACTAGACCGTTTATTAGGTACACCCGTCTTATACCAGGTCAGACCCCCCCCTTTGCCTCCAGAACAGACTGAATTCTTCGGGGCATTCTACAAGGTGTCGGAAACGTTCCACAGGGATGTTGGTCCATGCTGACGGGATGGCATCATGTAGTTGCTGCAGATTGGACGTCGGTACATTCATGCTGTGAACAGCCTGTTCCATCTCATCCCAAAGACGCTCTATTGGGTTGATGTCTGGGGACTGACCAGGCCACCCAAGTGAACTGAACTCACTGTCATGTTCCAGGCAATGTTTTTCCAGTCCTCAGTTGTCCAGTGTTGGTGACCGCCTGCCCACTGGAGCCGCTTGTTCCTTTTTTTTAGCTGATCGGAGTGGAACCTGGTGTGGTCGCCTGCTGCAATAGCCCATCTGTGATGAGAATTGACGAGTTGCGCATTCTGATATGCTGTTCTGCACACCACTGTTGTACTGTAGTGCTGTTTGTCTGTTTGTAGCCCACGTTGTAGCTTGTACGATTCTTGCCATTCTCCTTCGACTTTTCTCATCAGCGAGCTGTTTTCCCCCACAGGACAGTCACTGACTGGATGTATTTTGTTTGTCGCACCTTTCCCGGTAAACCCTAGACACATGTCATGTGTGAAATGCCCAGAAGGGTGGCCGTTTCTGAGATACGGATCCAGGGTACCTGGCACCGACGATCATACCACGCTCAGTTGCTTCGGTCACTCGTTTTGCCCAATCAAACTGTAACTGAATGTCTCAATGCCTGTCTGCCTGATTTATATAGCAAACCAAAGCCACGTGACTCACTGTCTGTAGGAGCGATCCATTTTCGTGAACGGGGTGGTGTATTTTTGTGTCTTTACACCTTTAAACACACACACAGCGCCTATAGTGCTGCCCACCTCTCCTCCTCCTCCTCAGTCCACGCATGCACACACCATGGATCCTTCCCTTCCACCATCATAGCTAGAGAGACTGGTGTTTCCATTTGCTCTAAGCTCTCCCTGAAGTATCCAAGCCAGATAGGGTCAACTCGGGCACACAGTGGCCTACCAAACCCCCCTTCCACACACCAACACGTACTCTCTCTCTCTCTCACACACACACACACACACACACACACACACACACACACACACACACACACACACACACACACACACACACACACACACACACACACACACACACACACACACACACACACACACACACACACACACACACACACACCATGGGTCAATGACCAGGTTGTATCAACAGCAATCACAGACTGCTTCACTAGTGGCTTCGCGTGACATTTGATGAGATTGATCTCCTTGCCTCTTCTCTGCCACTCTCCTGGGAGAGTCTGAGGATCAGAGGCTGTTTTCCTAGGCGATTCCTTCTCTGAAGATGACCAGGCTTTACTCTGGATACAGCTGGGATCTCAGACTGAAACAATGGCCTGGGTTCAGGCTCTCACCATTTTATATTAACTGAAAGAGGATATGGATGGATTTAACACTAGGACAGTGAGAGTTATGATCTAGTCTACTGGAATGGATGTGACACTAGGACAGTGAGAGTTATGATCTAGTCTACTGGAATGGATTTGACACTAGGACAGTGAGAGTTATGATCTAGTCTACTGGAATGGATTTAACACTAGGACAGTGAGAGTTATGATTTAGTCTACTGGAATGGATTTAACACTAGGACAGTGAGAGTTATGATCTAGTCTACTGGAATGGATGTGACACTAGGACAGTGAGAGTTATGATTTAGTCTACTGGAATGGATTTAACACTAGGACAGTGAGAGTTATGATCTAGTCTACTGGAATGGATGTGACACTAGGACAGTGAGAGTTATGATCTAGTCTACTGGAATGGATGTGACACTAGGACAGTGAGAGTTATGATTTAGTCTACTGGAATGGATTTAACACTAGGACAGTGAGAGTTATGATCTAGTCTACTGGAATGGATGTGACACTAGGACAGTGAGAGTTATGATTTAGTCTACTGGAATGGATTTAACACTAGGACAGTGAGAGTTATGATCTAGTCTACTGGAATGGATGTGACACTAGGACAGTGAGAGTTATGATCTAGTCTACTGGAATGGATGTGACACTAGGACAGTGAGAGTTATGATCTAGTCTACTGGAATGGATGTGACACTAGGACAGTGAGAGTTATGATCTAGTCTACTGGAATGGATGTGACACTAGGACAGTGAGAGTTATCATCTAGTCTACTGGAATGGATTTAACACTAGGACAGTGAGAGTTATGATCTAGTCTACTGGAATGGATGTGACACTAGGACAGTGAGAGTTATGATCTAGTCTACTGGATTGGATGTGACACTAGGACAGTGAGAGTTATGATCTAGTCTACTGGAATGGATATGACACTAGGACAGTGAGAGTTATGATCTAGTGTACTGGATTGGATGTGACACTAGGACAGTGAGAGTTATGATCTAGTGTACTGGATTGGATGTGACACTAGGACAGTGAGAGTTATGATCTAGTCGACCGGATTGGATGTGACACTAGGACAGTGAGAGTTATGATCTAGTCGACTGGATTGGATGTGACACTAGGACAGTGAGAGTTATGATCCAGTCGACCGGATTGGATGTGACACTAGGACAGTGAGAGTTATGATCTAGTCTACTAGATTCCTGTACCTTTGTTTTTACACTGCTGCTACTCTCTGTTTATTATCTATGCATAGTCACTTGACCTGTACCTACATGTACAAATTACCTCAACTAACCTGTACCCCCGCACATTGACTCGGTACCGGTACCCCTGTATATAGCCTCGTTATTGTTATTACATTTTTTACTTCAAAGAAAATAGCACTGCTACAAAATGTCTCATCTTACTCGACAGACTTTATATCTGTAGTTTAGTATTTTTGGAAAGCGCTTTCCCAGCATGATGGCTACAGCTCTGTATGCAGATCGGAGAAAAGAACACTGGAGAATGAAAATCCAAGCTCATAAAGTGTACTTAATAAGTAATATTCTGCTGAAGGCCAGAGTGTATTGGGAAGGAGAGTTCCAGTTTCAAGTTTTATAAGTCCTATATACTGGATACGCATGGTATACACAGTCCAACAAAAGGCTTACTTGCAGGTTCCTTCTCAACAATGACACAACAATAAGAAATAAGAAAAGATAAGAATATGACTATAAAGTAAATGGCTCAGTATATATATATATTTTTTTGCATTAGTATAATACAGAAAGTGAATTTATAGTCCAATATTTACATGTGTAAAAACAGTGCATAAACTGAGCAGTATAATAAGAGTCTGGTAGCAGCAGTTGTGTGTGTAGCAGGAATGTATATGTGTGTGCATGAGTGGGTGCATGTGTGCTAATTTGTGGAGAATCAGAGCAGGTGGTCAGTCCAGTTCCAGACTTCAGCAGTCTGATGGCTTGTAGATAGAATATGTCTCTGAGCCTGTTGGTATCAGACCCCATTTCTGATGGTAAGGGAAAGAACAGCTTGTGGCTGGGGTGTGTGGGGTCCTTGATGATGCTGCGTGCCTTCCTCAGGCACCGATTCGAGTAGATGGCCTGAATGGGTGCGGGCACAGTCCCAGTGATGTACTGGGTCATCTTCGCCACTCGCTGGAGGGCCTTGCGGTCGTGGACCAAGAAATTCCCATACCGTGCCATGATACAACCGGTCAGTATGCTCCCTTTGTGACTCTCTCTACTGCAGCCCTATTAATGTGGATCGGGACATGTTCCCTCCTCTGCTTCCTGAAGTCAAAAATCAACTTCTTTGTTTTGCTGACGTTGAGGAAGAGGTTGCTGTCATGACACCACAATGCCAGTTCACTTATCTCCTCCCTATAGGCTGACCTGTCGCTGTTGGTTATCAGGCCTACAACCGTGGTGTTGTCAGCAAACTTGATGATGGAGTTGGTGTCCTGCAAAGCCACACAGTCGTGGGTGAACAGGGAGTACAGCAGAGTGCTGAGGACACACCCCTGGGGGGCTCCTGTGTTAAGAGAAGTGTGGAGGAGGTGTTGTTGCCAATCCTCACAGCCTGTGGTCTGCCTGTCAGGAAGTCCTAAATCCAGCTGTAGAGGGTGGTGTCCAGACCCAGGGCTCTGAGCTTGGTGTCGAGCTGGGAGAGAACAATAGTGTTAAATGCTGAACAATGACAATGGCATCTTCTGTGGATCTGTTAGAGCGGTAGGCAAATTGGAGTGGGTCTAATGTGCCTGGCATGCTGGCCTTGATGTGGGCCATGACCAACTTCTCAAAGCACTTCATGATGACTGAGGTGAGCACGACGAGGCGATAGTCATTTGGACATGTCACCTTGTTTTTCTTGGGCACTGGGATGATGGTGGTCTCCTTAAAGCAGGTGGGGACTACAGCTTGGGACAAAGACAGGTTGAAGATGTCCGAGAAGACAGCCGCAAGCTGGTCGGCACACACTGGCGCGGCCAGGGATGCCATCTGGCTGCGGCTTTGTGAGTATTCACTCATTTGAGTTTTCCTCATGTCAGCGTCAGAGAGTGAAAGCACCTGGTCGTCCGGAACAGCGAGAGTCTACCTGAATGCCTCAGTATTGTCTGCCTCAAAACAAGCAGAAAATGTGTTAAGCTCGTCTGGGAGGGAGGCTTCGGTGGGCACCACACAGATGGATTTGCCTTTGTTGTCTGTAAGAATTGGTAGACCCATCAATTAAAGTTTGAGTCCGTATTGTCGTTTTGCATCCCTAATGGATTTGCGGAGCTCGTACCTGCTTGCCTTGTATGACACGCGCCACCGAGTCATCTGGATTTGTTCTGCTGACATTGAATACTGCAGTATGGGCTCTTATCATGGTACGGCTATCTCCGTTCATCTTGGGGTTCTGGTTGGGATATGCCCGGATTGTTATTGTTGGTACAACATCATCAACACGTCCTAACATGTCTCGTCAGTCAGCCTCTCGTCAGTCAGCAAGTCAGCCTGGTATATTCCTCAATGTTGATGGATGAGTCCTGAGTGGATGAATCTTTGAACATACTGTATTCCAATCTGTATTCTCAAAACAATCCAGCAGTTTTGAGTCTGAGAGAATCTGAGAGAATCGTTATCGAATGAGGCTCAGACCAAGTTTCTGGTCCCAATTAACATGAACTGTAAAAGGCTAGTAATTGGCCAACCAAAAATACTCCAGGTTTTAGAAGTGATTTGGGGAGAGGCTAGAAGTCAAATAAAAAAAAATCTTCCATTATACAGTATCACAATGGTCTACTGTATTTATTATGTTATGGTGTGGAGTATTGAGACATTCTTCAATTCTCTTTATCATGTATTATAGTGTTATAGATAATTACAGAATATCACAGGACTAAAGTAGTGTATTACATCACTAAAATGGCTGCCATGGCATCATCCAGGTGGGTGATTGGTATCCATCATAGCACTGAGACTGCACTTGTGAAGGTGGTAAATGACCTTTTAATGGCCTCAGACCGAGGCTCTGCATCTGTCCTCGTGCTCCTAGACCTTAGTGCTACTTTTGATACCATCGATCACCACATTCTTTTGGAGAGATTGGAAACCCAGATTGGTCTACACGGATAAGTTCTGGCCTGGTTTAGATCTTATCTGTCGGAAAGATATCAGTTTGTCTCTGTGAATGGTTTGTCCTCTGACAAATCAACTGTAAATTTCGGTGTTCCTCAAGGTTCTGTTTTAGGACCACTATTGTTTTCACTATATATTTTACCTCTTGGGGATGTCATTCAAAAACATAATGTTAACTTTCACTGCTATGCAGATGACACACAGCTGTACATTTCAATGAAACATGGTGAAGCCCCAAAATTGCCCTCGCTAGAAGCATGGGGCGGCAGGGTAACCTAGTGGTTAGAGCGTTGGACTAGTAACCGGAAGGTTGCCAGTTCAAACCCCCGAGCTGCCAAGGTACAAATCTGCCGTTCTGCCCCTGAACAAGGCAGTTAACCCAGTGTTCCTAGGCCGTCATTTAAAATAAGAATTTGTTCTTAACTGACTTGCCTAGTTAAATAAAGGTAAAATTTAAAAAATAAATGACATAACAAAGTGGATGGCTGCAAACTTTCTACTTTTAAACTCGGACAAAACAGAGATGCTTGTTCTAGGTCCCAAGAAACAAAGAGATCTTCTGTTGAATCTGACAATTAATCTTAATGGTTGTACAGTCGTCTCAAATAAAACTGTGAAAGACCTCAGTGTGACTCTGGACCCTGATCTCTCTTTTGAAGAACATATCAAGACCATTTCAAGGACAGCTTTTTTCAATCTACTTAACATTGCAAAAATCAGAAACATTCTGTCCAAAAATGATGTAGAAATATTAATCCATGCTTTTGTCACTTCTAGATTAGACTACTGCAATGCTCTACTTTCCAGCTACCCAGATAAAGCACTAAATAAACTTCAGTTAGTGCTAAATACGGCTGCTAGAATCCTGACTAGAACCAAAAAATTTGATCATGTTACTCCAGTGCTAGCCTCCCTACAGTGGCTTCCTGTCAAAGCAAGGGCAGATTTCAAGGTTTTACTGCTAACCTACAAAGCTTTCCATGGGCTTGCTCCTACCTATCTCTCTGATTATTTTCCTGCCGTACATACCTATACGTACGCTAAGGTCACAAGACGCAGGCCTCCTAATTGTCCCTAGAATTTCTAAACAAACAGCTGGAAGCAAGGGCTTTCTCCTATAGAGCTCCATTTTTATGGAACAGTCTGCCTACCCATGTCAGAGACGCAAACTCGGTCTCAACCTTTAAGTCTTTACTGAAGATTCATCTCTTCAGTGGGTCATATGATTGAGTGTAGTCTGTCCCAGGAGTGGGAAGGTAAACGGAAAAACTCTGGAGCAACGAACCGCCCTTGCGGTCTCTGCCTGGCCGGTTCCCCTCTTTCCACTGGGATTCTCTGCCTCTAACCCTATTACAGGGGCTGAGTCACTGGCTTACTGGGGCTCTCTCATACCGTCCCTGGGAGGGTTGCGTCACCTGGGTGGGTTGAGTCACTGATGTGATCATCCTGTCTGGGTTGGCGCCCCCCCCCCCCTTGGGTTGTGCCTTGGCGGAGATCTTTGTGGGCTATCCTCAGCCTTGTCTCAGGATGGTAAGTTGGTGGTTGAAGGTATCCCTCTAGTGTTGTGGGGGCTGTGCTTTGGCAAAGTGGGTGGGGTTATATCCTTCCTGTTTGGCCCTGTCCGGGGGTGTCCTCGGATGGGGCCACAGTGTCTCCTGACCCCTCCTGTCTCAGCCTCCAGTATTTATGCTGCAGTAGTTTATGTGTCGGGGGGCTCGGGTCAGTTTGTTATATCTGGAGTACTTCTCCTGTCTTATTCGGTGTCCTGTGTGAATTTAAGTGTGCTCTCTCTGTCTCTCGTTCTTTCTCTCTCTCGGAGGACCTGAGCCCTAGGACCATGCCTCAGGACTACCTGACATGATGACTCCTTGCTGTCCCCAGTCCACCTGGCCGTGCTGCTGCTCCAGTTTCAACTGTTCTGCCTTATTATTATTGGACCATGCTGGTCATTTATGAACATTTGAACATCGAACAGAACCACAGAACCATGTTCTGTTATAATCTCCACCCGGCACAGCCAGAAGAGGACTGGCCACCCCACATAGCCTGGTTTCTTCCTAGGTTTTGGCCTTTCTAGGGAGTTTTTCCTAGCCACCATGCTTCTACACCTGCATTGCTTGCTGTTTGGGGTTTTAGGCTGGGTTTCTGTACAGCACTTTGAGATATCAGCTGATGTACGAAGGGCTATATACATACATTTGATTTGATTTGAATGGCTATGCTGAAGATACAAGATACACGGTGAGCCTATCCACTTTTTAATTGTGAAAGATTGTGGTCGGACCACAAATATGTGACCGCATACTGTACAAACACACTGCAAAAAAGGTGGCCATTATTGTTTGGTTCTTTTCCTGAATGCCTTTGAATTTTTCTAACATTAAGTGGGTGTGATAATGATTCATTCAGGGGGAGAGTTTACATGGCGTCCCTGTGTAAATATTTCATTTAACTTCTAAGATGGGAGGGTTTCATTATTTATGACAAAGGACTGCGCACACTCCTGTGTAAAGAGCACAGTAAAATAAATATCGCTCCTCACTGATCTAATCATCATTATGCTTTTATGACATCCAAGCCCATAAGATAAGATACCAGAGATAAAACGCCAGCAAAGTTTGTCCTCCCATTCTCCCCCCAACCGACTTATCCATCTCGCTCACCACACCCTCACGAGACCCCACCCCCTTTATTTCTCTCTCTCTCTCTGGTATCCCCTCCTCATTTCCCCTTCTCTCCTCCCCTCCCATATGCTCTCCATCTACTATCTCTCACGCACGCCCGCCCGCCCGCCCGCCCCACCCACCCACCCACCCACCCACCCACCCACCCACCCACCCACCCACCCACCCACACACACACACACACACACACACACACACACACACACACACACACACACACACACACACACACACACACACACACACACACAGTTCCAGGTGAGGCTATTTAATGCCTTTTGTTAGAACGAGTGCAGGAGTCAATACTGCTTCGCCAGAAAATGGCCTCCCCTCTTCATCGAGTAGCCTTTCATTTCGATAAATTCCCTCTCCTGCCCAAACCCTCAAATGACTTTTGGGACTATATGTTACCCTGATAGAGAACGAATTTGGAGGATTGGATCTTTTCATACATAGCTCACCCTCTAACCAGTGATCTTGCCTTAGGCCTTTAGACTGAGTGAATGGATATTGAAGAAAGTAGTAGGTTTTATCCGCAATAATCCTGATATGTGGGTGTCTCGACTACTTTAGTTGAATGTACTTACTGTAAGTCACTCTGGATAAGAGTGATAAAAGTCTAAAATGTAAGGTTACTTTGAGGTTCTGCTTACTCCCCAACCCCACCCTACTCCCACCCAATTTACCACACTCTCTCCATCCCTCTAGACACTCCAGGGATATCACGCCCTGGTCGCACGCTCCTGCCATTAGCCAAAAATTCCCTCCCATCATCAGCCATTTAGCGCACCGCCGCTCTCGCCTAATGATGATGACCCTGGTGTGTGTGTGTGTGAGCAAGAGAGCGAGCGAAAGAAACAAGATAGACTGTTTGTGGGAATGTGTGTCTGTGCATGTGCCCCCGCATCTGTTATCTGCGTCACCTTCACGTGTCATTGGCCGTGGGAAATGAGAAGCCCTCGCCACTCCGCTTCTCCCAAAGAAGACGAGCCGAGCCGCCCGCAGATAGACCTGACGAGTGGCAATCAGATTTAGAGCTATGAAATTGTAAAGAGCCAGAGGTGTGATGGCTAACGCTAATACACTAATAACCAGGACGCATTGGTCACACAGTGCCTTCGGAAAGTATTCAGACCCCTTGACTTATTCCACGTTTTGTTACTTTACAGCCTTATTCATTTTTAATAATCAGCCTCCTGTTTCCATTGACGATCTTTGAGATGTTTCTTCAACTTGATTGGAGTCCTCCTGTGGCAAATTCAATTGATTGGACATGCTTTGGAAAGGCACACAACTGTCTACAAAAGGTCCCAGAGTTGACAGTGCATGTCACAGCAAAAACCAAGTCATGAGGTAGAAGGTATTGTCCATAGAGCTCAGAGACAGGATTGTTTCGAGGCACAGATGTGGCGAAGGGTACCAAAAAATGTCTGCAGCATTGAAGGTCCCAAGAACACAGTGCCCTCCATCATTCTTAAATGGAAGAAGTATGGAACCACTAAGACCATTCCTAGGGCTGGCCGCCCGGCCAAACTGATCAATCGGGGGAGAAGGGCCTTGGACAGGGTGGTGACCAAGAACCTGATGGTCACTCTGACAAAGCTTGAGAGTTCCTCTGTGGAGATGGGAGATCCTTCTAGAAGAACAACCATCTCTGCAGCACTTCACCAATCAGGCCTTTATAGTACAGTGGCCAGACTCTGTAATGTGCCTTTTACTCATTAGAGAAACAAGATTCTCTGGTCTGATGAAACCAAGATTGGCCTGAATGCCAAGCATCACATTTAGAGGAAACCTGGCACCATCCCTACGGTGAACCATGGTGGTGGCAGTATCAAGCTGTGGGGATGTTTTTCAGTGGCAGAAACTGGGACACTAGTCAGGATCGAGGGAAAGATGAATGGAGCAAAGTACAGAGAGATCCTTGATGAAAACCTGCTCCAGAGTGCTCACGAACTCAGACTGGGGCGAAGATTCACCTACCAACAGGATAATGACCCTAAGAACACAGCCAAGACAACGCAAGAGTGGCTTTAGGACAAGTCTCTGAATGTCCTTGAGTGGACCAGCTAGAGTCTGGACTTGAACCAGGTCGAACATCTCTGGAGAGATTTTAGAATAATGCTGTATCGTAACGTAAGTCAATGGGTCTGAATACTTTCCGAAGGCACTATTACCCAATCCTAACAATTAGAGGAATAAAAAGAGAAAACGGACCCTAGATCAGAATCTAGGGGCAACGGCACCCTACACTGGTGGCTGCAACAACAGACACTACATGACCAAAGTATTTGGAAACTGCTCGTTGAACATCTCATTCCAAAATCATGTGCATTAATATGGAGTTGGTCCTCCCTTTGCTGCTATAACTGCCTCCACTCTTCTGGGAAGGCTTTTCACTAGATGATGTAACATTTCTGCGGGGATTCTGTGAGCTTGTGTGGCCTAACACTTCGCAGCTGAGCCGTTGTTGCTCCTAGACGTTTCCACTTCACAATAACAGCATTTACAATTGACCGGGATAGCTCTAGCACGGCAGACATTTGACGAACTGACTTGTTGGAAAGATGGCATCCTATGACGGTGCCACGTCGAAAGCCACTGAGCTCTTCAGTAAGGCCATTCTACTGCCAATGTTTCTATGGAGATTGCATGGCTGTGTGCTCGATTTTATACACCTGTCAGCAATGGGCGTGGCTGAAATAGCCAAATACACTAATTTGAAGGGGTGTCCACATACTTATGTATATATAGTGTACATCACATGCTTTCAACGTCCTTAATTTCATAATTTCCTTGCTCATGCTTCAGTGTCACGGGTGACCACAGCCCCACCGCACGCACGCACGCACACACACACACCAGCCGAGCTCATATGAACAAAAACAATCACACACCAAAGAATTGCATAAACTCGCAAACATAGAGAGAGAAAGTGGTGGGAGAGAGAGCGTGGGGGGGTGGGGCAGGAGAGAGAGAGAGGGGATGGCATTATGTCTATCGGTGTAGATAATTGAATGTTGGAGCGTTTTTCTCCCAGCCTTTGTTGTTCAATCAATACGTCTGTTCCCACGGGAGCTAATCTGTATTAGCCAAATTACCCGCTCGCTAACTCAGATGTCTCGACTGCGAGGCCCCTGATCTCTCTCCTTGTCCAGCCCATTGTGATGTGGCTCATCTCCCCACCCACAAAGCAGGATGAGGTGGGGAAGACAATGACAACAACTGAGGTGGAATGTAACTTCGCATCCAAAAATGCCATAAATCCTTAAAAACATGCTATTTTCAAGCAATAAGGCCCAGGGGGGTGTGGTATTTGGTCAATATACCACGGCTTATGCCTGGACACAGCCCTTAGCCGTAATATATTGGCCATATACCACAAACCCCTGAGGTGCCTTATTGCTATTATCAACTGGTAACCAAAGTAATTAGAGCAGTAAAAATAAATGTTTTGTCATACCTGTGGTATATGGGCTGTCAGCCATTCAGCATTCAGGGCTTGAACCGCCCAGTTTATAATAGCCAATATAACCTTAACATGATGACCCAGATGTCAGTATATGAGTGAGTGTAGGAAAGTGAGTGAGTTAGTGTGTGGGTAGGGGCTTTGTGGATATATAAGTGGTTGTGCTTGTGGGTGACTATTTCCTCTCCACTTCCTTCCTCTCCTGGGGTTGTGAGCAACTGCATCAGTGGTGTTTTTCTCTGGGACTTCTGATGAGAGACTGTCACAGAGGACACTAAGGGGCTGGGTTTAGAAAAGTCTACAGAGAACAGCCGAGAATTAGCATCGCTATGCAGAAGGGCTGCTAGCTGTGTTTTGTGTGTTTGGTTGATTTAGTGTGTGTGCGTTCGTGGTTTAGTTCAGCGTGTGTGTGGTGTGTGTGTCTGCATTAGCATTAAGGATGACAGGCCTGGCCCTGCTAATGAGAAGTGAAGGGAGACAGTAATTAAAACCCCAGGGGGGAAGGGAGAGAGAGAGAGAGAGAGAGAGAGAGAGAGAGAGAGAGAGAGAGAGAGAGAGAGAGAGGAAGGGGGAAGGGAGAGAGAGGGGGAGGGAGGTACATAGGGAGAGAGAAGGAAAGGGAGAGATGAGGGAGTGAAAGAGAAAAAGGAAAGAGAGATGGAGAGAGAGAGAGGGAGAGGGTCCCCAACCAAGGAGGGCCTACAGCAGCACATAGATCTTCTGCACATATTCTGTCAGACCTGGGCCCTGACAGTAAATCTCAGTAAGACAAAACTAATTGTGTTCCAAAAAAGGTTTAGTTGCCAGCACCACAAATACAAATTCCATCTAGACACCATTGCCGTAGAGCACACAAAAAACTATACATACAAAGCTGTGAACAATCTGAGAGACAAGGCAAGAAGGGCCTTCTATGCCATCAAAAGGAACATAACATTCAACATACCAATTCTGAACTCTCCTGAGCTCGTACGGGAGTTGCAGCGATGAGACAAGACTGTAACTACCAATTGTGTACCACGAAAAAGGGGTACATTTTTAAAAATAAAAAATGTATAATAATTAAGATTACACAGACCCACAAAGAATTTGAAAATAAAACCAATTTTGATGAACTCCCAAATCTATTGGATGAAATACCACAATCACAACAGCAAGATTTGTGACCTGTTGCCACAAGGGCAACCAGTGAAGAACAAACACTATTGTAAATACAAGCTATATTTCTGTTTATTTATTTTCATATGTTTCCCATGTCAATAAACCCCTTAAATTGAAAATGAGAGGAAAAGAGGAGAGAGAAGGAGCGAAAGAGGGAGGTGTGGGGAGAGAGAGGGAGCAAAGAGGGAAAGATGAGAGAGAGAGGGAGCGAAAGAGGGAGGTGTGGGGAGAGAGAGGGAGCAAAGAGGGAAAGATGAGAGAGAGAGGGAGCGAAAGAGGGAGGTGTGGGGAGAGAGAGGGGGCAAAGAGGGAAAGATGAGAGAGAGGGAGTGAAGCGGGAAAGAGGAGAGAGAGGGAGCGAAAGAGGGAAAGAGGGAGGTGTGGGGAGAGAGAGGGAGCAAAGCGGGAAAGAGGAGAGAGAGGGAAGCGGGAAAGAGAGAGAGAGAGGGAGCGAAGCGGGAAAAGGAGAGAGAGAGGGAGCGAAGAGGGAAAGAGAGAGAGAGAGAGAAGAGGGAGCGAAGAGGGAAAGAGGAGAGAGAGAGAGAGGGAAAGAGAGAGGGAAGAGGGAAAGAGAGAGAGAGGAGCGAAGAGGGAAAGAGAGAGAGAGGAGCGAAGAGGGAAAGAGAGAGAGAGAGGGAGCAAAGGGAAAGAGAGGAAGGAGAGAGAGAGGGAGAGGGAAAGAGGAGAGAGAGAGGGAGCGAAGAGGGAAAGAGAGAGAGAGAGAGGAGAGGAGCGAAGAGGGGAAGAGGGAGGAAGAGAGAGAGAGAGAGGGAGCGAAAGAGGGAGGTGTGGGGAAGAGAGGGAGCAAAGAGGGAAAGATGAGAGAGAGAGGGAGCGAAAGAGGGAAGAGGGAGCAAAGAGGGAGAGAGAGAGAGGGAGGAGAGGGAAAGATGGGGAGAGGAAAGGGAGGAGAGAGAGGGAGAGAGAGAGAGGGAGCGAAAGCGAAGTGGGGGAAAGGGAGAAAGTGAGAGAGGGAGCAGAGGGAGCGGGAGAAGAGGGAAAGAGAGAGAGGGAGCGAAGAGGGAAAGAGGAGAGAGAGAGGAGAGAGGGAAAGAGGGAGAGAGAGGGAGCGAAAGGGAAAGAGGAGAGAGAGAGAGGGAGTGAAGAGGGAAAGAGGAGAGAGAAAGTGAGAGAAGAGGGAGCGAAGAGGGAAAGAGGAGAGAGAGGGAGCGAAGAGGGAAAAGAGGGAGAGAGAGAGAGGGAGCGAAGGGAGGAAGAGGGAAAGAGGAGGAGAAGGAGAGGAGAGAGAGAGGGAGCGAAGAGGGAAAGATGGAGAAGAGCAAAAGAGGGAGAGAGGGAGCGAAGCGGGAAAGAGGATAGAGAGAGGGAGCGAAGAGGGAAAGAGGAGAGAGAGAGGGAGCGAAGAGGGAAAGAGGAGAGAGAGGGAGCGAAGCGGGAAAGAGGATAGAGAGAGGGAGCGAAGAGGGAAAGAGGAGAGAGAGAGGGAGCGAAGAGGGAAAGAGGAGAGAGAGGGAGCGAAGAGGGAAAGAGGAGAGAGAGAGGGAGCGAAGAGGAAAAGAGGAGAGAGAAAGTGAGTGAAAAAGGGAAAGAGGAGAGAGAGGGAGCGAAGCGGGAAAGAGTAGAGAGAGAGGGAGCGAAGAGGGAAAGAGGAGAGAGAGAGGGAGCGAAGAGGGAAAGAGGAGAGAGAGAGAGGGAGCGAAGAGGGAAAGAGGAGAGAGAGAGGGAGCGAAAGAGGGAAAGAGGAGAGAGAGAAGGAGCGAAGAGGGAAAGAGGAGAGAGAGAGAGGGAGCGAAGAGGGAAAGAGGAGAGAGAGAGAGGGAGCGAAGAGGGAAAGAGGAGAGAGAGAGGGAGCGAAGCGAAGCGGGAAAGATGAGAGAGAGGGAGCGAAGCGAAGCGGGAAAGATGAGAGAGAGGGAGCGAAGCGGGAAAGAGGAGAGAGAGAGAGAGAGTGAGCGAAGCGGGAAAGAGGAGAGAGAGAGGGAGCAAAGAGGGAGGTGTGGGGAGAGAGAGGGAGCAAAGAGGGAAAGAGGAGAGAGAGAGGGAGCGAAGCGGGAAAGAGGAGAGAGAGAGAGAGAGTGAGCGAAGAGGGAAAGAGGAGAGAGAGAGGGAGCAAAGAGGGAGGTGTGGGGAGAGAGAGGGAGCAAAGAGGGAAAGAGGAGAGAGAGAGGGAGCGAAGCGGGAAAGAGGAGAGAGAGAGGGAGCGAAAGAGGGAAAGAGGAGAGAGAGAGAGGGAGTGAAAGAGGGAGGGATGGGGAGCGAGAGGGAGCGAAAGAGGGAGGGATGGGGAAAGAGAGGGAGCGAAAGAGGGAGGGATGCACATGTTTATTTTCACCACCAAAAAGACAGCATGTTCCCCCAAGAGCAATATTCACTCTAAACTGGGTGCGTGCGCTGGCCGCCAACTTCCTCCAGGACTGCCGCGCAGAAGAAATGCCAGGCCGCGCAGACACGCAAGAGATTGAACTTCGCTGAGTTCGCCCCATTGGTTTGCACAATATAGATCAACATTTTTTCTGTGATTGAATCAACATTATATCAGCCCCTTTCCAATGCAAAAAAACAAAACAAATATAACATGCAAGTTTGAGTCTGTGATTTTGTTGTAAGCAGAAAGGGGTAGCCCACGAGCAAATGCTTTCAGATCAGTTCAGATCAGAGCGCATAACAGCGTGTGTGCACATTACTTGATACTTTTAGCTAGTTAGCAAGTTATTAGCCCAGTTATAGATAAATGTAAGTGAGCAATGGGGAATTACGGTTCCTACAAGAGCACAGATCGTGTAGGCTACATTTCAAGCTATCTTTGAAAAGCCAGGGAGGTAAAAAGCTTATGTCTTAATTAAAGGGGCAGTGTTGTATTTTGAGACAGGTTTCAATATGCAAATAAGCCAATAGGCAGAGAGGTCGCCTACATAGTGTTTTTGCATCAGTCAACACAACACAATGCAATTTACAGTCACCTATTTGGCTCACGGTGTTACAGACCAAGTAAAAACTCATGAATTCATGTCAAGTCCCTCATAATGGAAAACCTTTAAAAGTCTCATGCAATGTATGCCTGCATTGCACACCACATATTGGCTACTGTAGGCTATATCGTAGAAATCAAAAGCTATTTCCATGTGAAAATGTTATGTGATTTGCTCCATTGGTTTTGTTGGTAGACCTACACTAACGTTCAAAAGTTTGGGGTCACTTAGAAATGTCCTTGTTTTTGAAAGATCATAAAATAACATTCAATTGATCAGAAATACAGCGTAGACATTGTTAATGTTGTAAATGACTATTGTACCTCGAAATGGCTGATTTTTAATGGAATATCTACATAGGAGTACAGAGGCCCAGTATCAGCAACCATCACTCCTGTGTTCCAATGGCATTTTAGAAGGATAATAATTGATAATTAGCCACCATTGTTCCTGTTCCCAAGAAAGCTAAGGTAACTGAGCTAAACGACTACCGCCCCGTAGCACTCACTTCCGTCATCATGAAGTGCTTTGAGAGACTAGTCAAGGACCATATCACCTCCACCCTACCTGACACCCTAGACCCACTCCAATTTGCTTACCGCCCAAATAGGTCCACAGACGATGCAATCTCAACCACACTGCACACTGCCCTAACCCACCTGGACAAGAGGAATACCTATGTGAGAATGCTGTTCATCGACTACAGCTCGGCATTCAACACCATAGTACCCTCCAAGCTCGTCATCAAGCTCGAGACCCTGGGTCTCGACCCCGCCCTGTGCAACTGGGTACTGGACTTCCTGACGGGCCGCCCCAGGTGGTGAGGGTAGGCAACAACATCTCCTCCCCGCTGATCCTCAACACGGGGGCCCCACAAGGGTGCGTTCTGAGCCCTCTCCTGTACTCCCTGTTCACCCACGACTGCGTGGCCACGCACGCCTCCAACTCAATCATCAAGTTTGCGGACGACACAACAGTGGTAGGCTTGATTACCAACAACGACGAGACGGCCTACAGGGAGGAGGTGAGGGCCCTCGGAGTGTGGTGTCAGGAAAACAACCTCACACTCAACGTCAACAAAACTAAGGAGATGATTGTGGACTTCAGGAAACAGCAGAGGGAACACCCCCCTATCCACATCGATGGAACAGTAGTGGAGAGGGTAGCTAGTTTTAAGTTCCTCGGCATACACATCACAGACAAACTGAATTGGTCCACTCACACTGACAGCGTCGTGAAGAAGGCGCAGCAGCGCCTCTTCAACCACAGGAGGCTGAAGAAATTTGGCTTGTCACCAAAAGCACTCACAAACTTCTACAGATGCACAATCGAGAGCATCCTGGCGGGCTGTATCACTGCCTGGTACGGCAACTGCTCCGCCCTCAACCGTAAGGCTCTCCAGGGGGTAGTGAGGTCTGCACAACGCATCACCGGGGACAAACTACCTGCCCTTCCAGGACACCTACACCACCCGATGTTACAGGAAGGCCATAAAGATCATCAAGGACATCAACCACCCGAACCACTGCCTGTTCACCCCGCTATCATCCAGAAGGCGAGGTCAGTACAGGTGCATCAAAGCTGGGACCGAGAGACTGAAAAACAGCTTCTATCTCAAGGCCATCAGACTGTTAAACAGCCACCACTAACATTGAGTGGCTGCTGCCAACACACTGTCATTGACACTGACCCAACTCCAGCCACTTTAATAATGGGAATTGATGGGAAATGATGTAAATATATCACTAGCCACTTTAAACAATGCTACCTTATATAATACCCTACATTATTCATCTCATATGCATATGTATATACTGTACTCTACATCATCGACTGCATCCTTATGTAATACATGTATCACTAGCCACTTTAACTATGTCACTTTGTTTACTTTGTCTACACACTCATCTCATATGTATATACTGTACTCGATACCATCTACTGTATGCTGCTCTGTACCATCACTCATTCATATATCCTTATGTACATATTCCTTATCCCCTTACACTGTGTATAAGACAGTATTTTGGGAATTGTTAGTTAGATTACTTGTTGGTTATCACTGCATTGTCGGAACTAGAAGCACAAGCATTTCGCTACACTCGCATTAACATCTGCTAACCATGTGTATGTGACAAATACAATTTGATTTGATTTGATTTGAACCCTTTTGCAATTATGTTAGCACAGCTGAAAACTGTTGTCCTGATCAAAGAGGCCATGAAACTGGACTTCTTTAGACTAGTTGAGTATCTGGAGTATAAGCATTTGTGGGTTTTATTACAGGCTCAAAATAGCCAGAAACAAAGTACTTTCTTCTGAAACTCGTCAGTGTATTCTTGCTCTGAGAAATGAAGGCTATTCCATGCGAGAAATTACCAAGAAACTGAAGATCTAGTACAACACTGTGTACTACTCCCTTCACTGAACAGCAAAAACTGTCTCTAACTAGAATAGAAAGAGGAGTGGGAAGCCCCAGTGCAAAACTGAGCAAGTATGTTAGAGTGTGTAGTTTGAGAAACAGACGCCTCACAAGTCCTCAACTGGCAGCTTCATGTAATAGTACCCATCTCAACGTCAACATTGAAGTGGCGACTCCCGGGAAGCCGGCCTTCTTGGCAGAGTTCCTCTGTCCAGTGTCTGTGTTCTTTTGCCAATCTTAACCTTTTCTTTTTATTGGCCAGTCTGAGATATGGCTTTTTCTTTGCAACTCTGCCTAGAAGGCCAGCATCGCGTGCATGTACACAAATACTTGCACATGAGCATACACACACACACACACACACACACACACACAACTGTCCTCACACACCTCTGTGTCGATAATGAACTTCATAACCTCACCCTGAAAAGACTAACACATACCGACACACACACACATACCGACACACACACACATACCGACACACACACACACACACACACACACACACACACACACACACACACACACACACACACACACGCACACACACACACACACACACACACACACACACACACACACACACACGCACACGCACACGCACACGCACACGCACACACACACACACACTTCCTACCACCTTATTGGGATGAGTTTAAAGAGACAGCCCCATGATTGACAAATCACAAACTGAATCAGTAAAAAAACAGATCAATAATTCACTGAGCGGGCATCGGTGGATCACCAGGAGGTGTGTGTGTGTGTGTGTGTGTGTGTGTGTGTGTGTGTGTGTGTGTGTGTGTGTGTGTGTGTGTGTGTGTGTGTGTGTGTGTGTGTGTGTGTGTGTGTGTGTGTGTGTGTGTGTGTGTGTGTGTGTAGCTTATTTAGTGGTGTCTTTTTGGACCTGGCCTACTTCAGTTAGTTAACTGGGGACATGTGCAGCTTTGCTCTCTTGCCCTTCCATAAGCCATGTTTTCCATTCCAATATGTTACAGTATGTTCCGCCAGGCCAAAGGTACACAGGACTGTACTACTATTTCATATTGGCTGGAGGTTTGGATCAACTATCTCAGGACTGTGTATCCTCAGACATGTTGTAAGGACAGAGTGCTCAAACATTGTCACCAGCAATCATTTATCTTAGCCAATTGTAAGGCGAGCACACACAAACACACTCGCACGAATACACACACAAACAGGGCAATGAATACACATCAGTATACACACACACACACACACACACACACACACACACACACACACACACACACACACACACACACACACACACACACACACACACACACACACACACACACACACACACACACACACACACACACGCTAGGGTGAGTGTAGACGTGGGGTCTGTCCTGAACGGACCAGCACATGTGTGATTACCCTGGAATTTCACGTTCCTAATCATCAAGTGTAATTGCCACGACATGCTCACCAAAATACAAATGAAAGACGGGGGAGCGAGCCATCCTTAAAGGCTCAGTGCAGTCTAAAACATGATTTTCTGTGTTTTATACACTGAGTAGACAAAACAGTAGGACACCTGCTCTTTCCATGAGATAGACTGACTCGGTGAATCCAGGTGTAAGCTATGATCCCATATTGATGTTCCTTGTTAAATTCACTTCAATCAGTGTAGATCAACTTCTTAAGGTATAGGGGGCAGCATTTTCACTTTTGGATAAATAGTGTGTTCCTGCTACTCATGCCAAGAATATAAGATATGCATATTATTAGTAGATTTGGATAGAAAACACTGAAGTTTCTAAAACTGTTTGAATCATGTCTGTATAACAGAACTTATGTCGCAGGCAAAACCCTGAGGACAAACCGTTCAGAATTTTGAGGTCTCAGTCTGTTCACTGAGTTCTCATTGGCAAACGATATTTCTTAGGAACTTGTTTTCAGTTCCTTCCGCTTCCACTGGATGTCACCAGTCTTTGGAATTTGGTTGAGGTTATTCATTTGTGCAATGAAGAAGTAGGGCCAACTAGGAACTGCGTAACACTGTTGAGAGTTGAGCAAGACTTCAAAAGTAGCTTGGTTTGTTGTGTTCCTGTATTGAACACAGATAGACCCGTCTTCAATTTGATCGATGATTAACGTTTAAAAATACCTAATGTTGTATTACAAAAGTAGTTTGAAATATTTTGGCAAGGTTTAAAGGCAACTTTTGAAATATTTTGTAGCGACGTTGCGCATTTTGGAAGCTGTTTTTTTCTGGATCAAACTGGCTGCAGGAAAGTCCTCCAGAGCTTTTGCCATAGAATTGAATGTACATTTTTTTTTTACCATAAGCCACCTTTGATGTCATTTTAGAGAATTTGGCAGTACGTCCAACGAAAACCACCTTCCTGACCCTCCCAAGGAGGCGGTCTATCTGGTTCACCGAGATTCCCCTTTGGGATGTGGCCCCAGTCCAACCTCTATCACTGCATTTACTTGGTTCTTGGCATTATCTGTGGTGGTTGGGATATTGCTATTGGGCCTCTCTAACTTCCACTCTGCTACTGCTGACCTGAGCCCTAGGACCATGTCCCAGGACTACCTGACATGATGACTCCTGGCTGTCCCCAGTCCACCTGGCCATGCTGCTGCTCCAGTTTCAACTGTTCTGCCTTACTATTATTCGACCATGCTGGTCATTTATGAACATTTGAACATCTTGGCCATGTTCTGTTATAATCTCCACCCGGCACAGCCAGAAGAGGACTGGCCACCCCACATATGCTCTCTCTAATTCTCTCTTTCTTTCTCTCTCGGAGGACCTGAGCCCTAGGACCGTGCCCCAGGACTACCTGACATGATGACTCCTTGCTGTCCCCAGTCCACCTGACTGTGCTGCTGCTCCAGTTTCAACTGTTCTGCCTTATTATTATTTGACCATGCTGGTCATTTATGAACATTTGAACATCTTGGCCATGTTCTGTTATAATCTCCACCCGGCACAGCGAGAAGAGGACTGGCCACCCCACATAGCCTGGTTCCTCTCTAGGTTTCTTCCTAGGTTTTGGCCTTTCTAGGGAGTTTTTCCTAGCCACCGTGCTTCTACACCTGCATTGCTTGCTGTTTGGGGTTTTAGGCTGGGTTTCTGTACAGCACTTTGAGATATCAGCTGATGTACGAAGGGCTATATAAATACATTTGATTTGATTTGATTTACTGCTCCTAGCAGTACCTGTGCCAGATTTGTGCCTGTGTGACTCTCATAGAGGTGGCCTGTCTGTAGCACAGGACTTCACATCTCCGACTTCTCAGTGGTGTAGTGAGCAGTCACAGTCACGTAGCTTTCCGTTGCCCTGGAAGTCTACCCGTCTGTGGTGAGGGCAACAGAGGATGCCTTGGATAATTTGTCGGCAATTTTGATCTTTTACTGTTCATAAAGATCTGGCACAATCTTCATTCTGAAGTGGGTGTGCCAGGGGATTTCGTAGCTTGGCTCAAGCACCATATTATTAAACGCTTTGTTTTCCACAACAGAGTATGGCCACGTCTGCAGCGATAAACATCTAAATAGATTTGGTGATGGCTTTAGCCCGGTCTGCTTCTGGAGCAAAGGGCTGCTTATATGCCGCGGTGAGAAGTTGTTGTTTCCCGTCACTGATACACCAGGGTGATGAAGCTTTAAATGTGTGGCCATGCTCTATGTATTTCCATGATCATACGGCTTTCTTGTGGCACAATGCCTACACACCGTAATGGTGTTGTCCACCACCCTTCTTCCTTCATCATATTTGACATGGAGGCCAAAATGCTCCCACACATGAGACTTCAACGAAGCGGGAGGCTTTTCCAGTTCTTCAGCTCCTCCGCTAGCTCCGTGTCTGTCACTGCTCTTTTTTCTTCTTTGCTATTGCAACGCGAGCATCCAGGATTGATTCGTTGGGATTATCAACAAGGACAACAACCTCCCGAGACACTGACTGTTCACAACGCTACCATCCAGAAGGTGAGGTCAGTACAGGTGCATCAAAGCTTTGACCGAGAGACTGAAGAACAGCTTCTATCTCAAGACCATCAGACTGCTAAACAGCAATCACTAACTCAGAGAGGCTGCTGTCCACATTGAGACCCAATGACTGGCCACTTTAATAAATGGATCACTAGTCACTTTAAACAATGGCACTTTAAATAACCCCACGTTAATCATGTTTATATATCTTACACTACTCATATCATCTGTATATACTGTATTTTATACCATCTATTGCACCTTGCCTATGCCGCTTGACCATCGCTCATCCATATATTTATATGTACATATTCTCCTTCACCCTTTTAGATTTGTGTCTATTAGATAGTTGTTGGGGAATTGTTAGATTACTCGTTAGATATTACTGCACTGTCTGAACTAGAAGCACAAGCATTTTGCTACACTCGCATTAACATCTGCTAACCATGCTTATGTGACAAATACAATTTGATTTGATTTGAGATCCTGAGGCCCATTGTCGTGCCATTCATCCCCCGTCATCACTCCATGTTTCAGCATGATATTGCACAGCCCCAGGTCACAATAATATGTAAACAATTCCAGGTTCCAACAATATCCAGAAACTTCGCACAGCCATTGAAGAGATTACCAGAATACCAGATTCTGACTGGTATTCTGATCCACGGCCCTACTTTTTTTTCTGTGACCAACAGATGCATATCATTATTCCCAGTCATGTGAAAGCCATAGATTAGGGCCTAATGAATGTATTTCAATTGACTGATTTCCTTATGAATTGTAACTCAGTAAAATCTTTGAAATTGTTGCATGTTGTGTTTTTATTTTTGCTCTGTGTATTTATGACTTTGATTTGCTGGAAAAAAATCGACAGTCGTCGATAATGACCCTCCAAAACCTCGCCATGAAAAGACTAACACATACCGACACACACACATCCCACTCTCCCTGACAACTTATTGGGATGAGTTTAAAGAGACAGCCCCATGATTGACAAATCACAAACTGAATCAGTAAAAAAACAGATCAATAATTCACTGAGCGGGCATCGGTGGATCACCAGGAGCTGTCAGTGATTGGCCCGTTCCAAGGTGTGTGTTGCAGCGCTTTTTAGGTTTGTAATTTCTAGTTCTGTTTAGTTCTTGTGTGTGTGTGTGTGTCTTGTGTGGGTGTGTGTGTGTGTGTGTGTGTGTGTGTGTGTGTGTGTGTGTGTGTGTGTGTGTGTGTGTGTGTGTGTGTGTGTGTGTGTGTGTGTGTGTGAAGCTTATTTAGTGGTGTCTTTTTGGACCTGGCCTACTTCAGTTAGTTAACTGGGGACATGTGCAGCTTTGCTCTCTTGCCCTTCCATAAGCCATGTTTTCCATTCCAATATGTTACAGTACGTTCCGCCAGGCCAAAGGTACACAGGACTGTACTACTATTTCATCTTGGCTGGAGGTTTGGAGAACAGGGGTTTGGATGGCTCAAGGATCTCAGGACTGGAATGAGTCTGGACGCTGTAGGTGAGATGTAAGGACAGAGTGCTCAAACGGTGTCACCAGCATAATTTATCACAACCAACCATAAGGCGATCACTTTCTCTCTCTCACACACACAGCGTTTGTCCACACACACACACACACACACACACACACACACACACACACACACACACACACACACACACACACACACACACACACACACACACACACACACACACACACACACACACACACACACAACAAAAAAAACAGGGATATAAACACACACACACACACACTGACCTTAGAAAGCCTTTTATTCTCTAATTTGGTTAGGTCGGGGTGTGACTAGGGTGGGTACTCTAGTTTTTGTATTTCTATGTTGGCCTGGTACGATTCCCAACCAGAGGCAGCTGTCTATCATTGTCTCTGATTGAGGATCATATTTAGGCAGCCTTTTCCCACTGAGTTTTTGTGGGATCTGGTGTTTGTGTATAGTTGCCTTGTGCGCTGCATTTACTTCACGCTTTGTTTGTTCTGTATTGTTTTGGTGAATTTCATTTACTAAACATGTGGAACTCTGCGCACGCTGTGCCTTGGTCCGTTAATTCTTTAGACGATCGTGACACACACACACACACACACACACACACTAGGACACGGGTAGGCATTCAGCCACGGGACGATTTTTGTCGGCGCGGATGGTCTGTACATAATGATAATAATTTGTACACTACAAATTGACCACATTTAAGCCCAAAAAGATATTTATATTTGAAAATGACAACCATTTCATACCTTGATGACATTGAGACTTGATCACATAAGACTCTTTATTTGTGGGAATACTTGGGAACTGATTCCCTAAATGAAACTGAGCTGAGTTTCTGTTGAGTTTACAGGATTTTTTTTTTTTACCAAAAAGCACAGACCCCAAAAATTTGTGGGGCCCCAAAAATTAACTTGCGGGCCCGACATCTGCACTAGCACGAGGTTCGGTTTGCAGAGGGGGGGGGGTTGCCATGACCAGACCAGCGCATGTGTGATTACCCTACAATTTCAAGTTCCTAATCGTCGCGTTTAATGTCAAAAAATAAAAATAAAAGAATAGAGGGAGCGAGCAGTGCTTAATCAACCCCTCCCTGCTCAGGACACACTCCTGGACGCTGTCCTAGGAAGCTCCAGCAGTTACAAAACTTCTCACCATCTCACACACACCAGAGTATGTGAGAGAAGCTGAGAGAGAAGTGTAGCGTGCCCAATTTGAATGGAGCTCGGAGCGAGATTCCCAAAGGCTGGAGCGGTGGCCTTGTCACCCGCTCCAATTTCACTCCACTAGTGCTCATCACTTCACTAGCTCAGGGCATGCCCGGCCCAGCATGCATTTGTAGTCCTCTTGCTTTAGCTACTGTCATGGAGTTCTCTAAATATTTTCATAAAGAAACTGATAAAACACAGGTGCAAAATGTATATTTTTGTACTTCATTTTAGCTGTATTTAACTCGAGGTGATTTACAAAGATGAGGAGGACCAAGACGATGAGAGGAAGTGCGGTGATGTGTCAACAACTAAAGAATCATTGTGGAATCTGAAAAGACACATGCTAACAGAAAGGAACAAGGTGGGTAGATCATTAAGTGTGTCATTGTAGCAAAGTATTTATCAATTCAAAATCAGATCTCTTAAAAGTTTCCTTCATTTTTGTTTTATTATCTATACAATTACTGATTTCGGCCAAATAGGCGTAGCATATTCCAACTTTTAAGGAGCTTTCCGTTTTGATTGGGTTATTTTACCCAAAAACATTTAGGCCTACCCATAGAAAAAAGCATCCCTTCCCAGCCTGGCAAGAGTGACCAAAAGGGTGTGTAGCATCTCCAGTGGCTCTGCAAGTGTGGAGAGGATGTTCTCCAATGCTGGTCTGCTCTCCAGGCACCATTGCGTGAGCCTGAAGCCACAGACTGTGGCCAAACTGGTGTTTCTAAAAATGAATTCATTTTTTCGTTTCATTTGGTATTTAATTCTAAGTAATCCACCGCCTATATGCGCAAGTTATAGACTGTTGTTCTATTCATAACCAGCCTATTGCGTCACACTCGCAAATGCGTCACAATGTATTTCTTTGTAGGCTATAACCTCGAAATAACAGAAATAATATAGCCTAAATAATTCATTTTCATTCCGTCTTACGCTCCCCGTCTGGTTCCTGACCTATTTAGAGTGTTTATAAGCTGTTTATTATGCTATGTAGCCTATTTGAAATGATGAGCGCTTCTTACATTCACCGTTTCATGTTTATTATAATACTTTTCATTCAAATCATACAGTATGGTTTGGTTTCAATACCAAATGGTAGATCCAGGTAGTCACAAACAGAGATGGGTGTTGGTTCAATTGAATGGAAGGAGTGGCAGAGCGGTTGGAACGTTCGTGGAGTGCCTCTCCGGGAGTGAGGAATGGAATCTCCAACCGCTCAACTCCACTCACCTACCCTGATGCAGACAAGACAAGGCTGTATCCCATGCCACATACTGTGATAAGCCGCCAAACACATACTGTACACGCATGTCCACACACTACGACTAAAATCACCTGGAAGTGAGAAGTCACTGGGAAACAGAGAGGCTGTCTGAGAGGCTACACATTAAGACGTTGCACTTAGCTCCCCCGCTTCATAGATTAAGATGGGGGGGGCTAAAAATATTGGCATGTAAAATTGTCCCCTCTTACTTACCAAGACAGTCTGACAGAGACTGTGGCATTGGTCAGGGCACTAAGGCTAGTATAGAGCGTATTGGTAATGCATAAGGACAGATACAGCATTGTTGCATTGGCCATAGTTTTCATTCACGACATCCCAAAAGGCATTGTGGGTCCAGCCAATCGAGTCCGCCTGAGTTGTCCACCCCCCTGGTCTGTTGGGACACACTGCGCTACTATCTAAGCCTGCATGGGTTGCTATGGGACTACAGGGACATGAATGAACTTTGATGGGGTTTGTTTTGATTGCGACTAGGTTTGTGTTGACCGGAGGCAGGCTAGATGCTTGTTACAACCGTGGGTTCATCGTTGGGTGACAAGCTGAACAGTGGACCTCGAAAGTCTCCTCAGAATACTTGGTTTCCGCTCCATCCCTGGTTTACTGTAACACTCTTTAGAAATAGAAACTTTGCGATTAAATCAGAAAAAAGCCGTCTTCAGGTCTTCGCACGTGCACTCGTCCAACTCCATCCAGCAAGACCTTAGCATCTACAACCCCCTGCTTCGTTCACACAGACTGCATCAGTGGTAAGCTACAAAAAAACTGCAGACAAACGTAGATTCAAAGGTCCGCATTTCAGATGAGCAACTGGATCCGACCCGCTCGTAAAACGGTGGCACCAAAACAAGAAAACAGTCCTCAGACATCAAGGCTCTTACATTCAGAGGTCACGTCTTGAGTCGTAACTCCAAAGGCGCGGGGAGGGGGTGCGACTTCTGGCTAGAGACCAAGGGAGGACACGGCAGTACGGAAACCGAGTAGGGGTTCAAACGCATCCACACACCACGTTGTATTTCTCGCAAAACACACCCACAGTAGAATCACGGTTCCACTTTATCTATGCAATGTCATGTGGAGGCTCGGGCGTGTGTGTTCGGTGTGTGTTCGCACTCCTGTCAGTGTGTGTTCGCACTCCTGTTCGTGTGTGTTCGCACTCCTGTTAGTTTGTGTGTGTGTTGTGCTGTGAGATGCGGCTTCCAGCCAATCCGACAGCTGCGGGCGAAGCCAGAATTCCGCCAGGGCCCGTGTTAATAAATAACCACAGCAGGCCTGGCTAATTCAGGCCGGGGTGGAGTTGAGTGGAGCCAGGGTTCAACACAAGTACAAGCAGCCAGAGGTGGAAGTGAAGGTGGCTTGGAGGGGGAACGGAGGGAGGGGGGCACTATTAATACAATATGGCTTGGAGTCTGGGTTAGTTCTAGGCAAAACAAGTGTGATCAATGATTTACACAAGTCAGAGTTGCGTGTACAGTCGCCAGGAATGCAGCCTATAGTGTATGACCAAAGTACACTGAAATGGACTAAACATTAAGAACAAAAATTGAGATGCACCCCCTTTTGCCCTCAGAACCGCCTCAATTTTGTCGGGGCACGGACTCTACAAGGTGTTGAAAGCCTTCCACAGGGATGCTGACCCATGTTGACTCCCTCAGTTGTGTCAAGTTGGCTGGATGTCCTTTGGGTGGTGAACCAGTCTTAATACGCACAGAAAACTGTTGAGCATGAAAAACCCAGTAGCGTTGCAGTTCTTGACACACTCAAACCAGGGTGCCTGGCACCTACGACCATACCCTGTTCAAAGGCACTTAAATCTTTCCTTGCCCGTTCACCCTCTGAATGGCACACATCCATGTCTCAATTGCCTCAAAGCTTAAAAATCCTTCTTTAACATAACTCCTCCCCTTCATCTACACTGATTGAAGTGGATTTAACAGGGGACATCAATAAGGGATCATAGCTTTCACCTGGATTCCCCTGGTCAGTCTGTGTCATGGAAGGAGCAGGTGTTTAGTCGGGCTGGTTTGTTACAGTAAGTGGCTGCAACAACATTGAAACAAATGAGAAGGGACAGTCAAAACAGGACTTGAACCACCAGCCCTGCTGCCAGTAGTCAAGAGCAAAACCACCTGCGCCATAGAGGTCCAGATGTATTCGTATGCCCTTAGTAGTGCCCTTAGTAGTGTCTACAAAAACTAAAACACCCTTGCTCTCCAGCTTGGCCTGTGATGACATTTGAGCTAGGAACACAAAGCCTTCAAATACAGGAGCCCTAATGGAACATTTGCGCTCGTTAGAAGATGAACGACTACCGGGCCGTGTATAAAAAGAACCTGAAAGGTTTCCCCTGTAAATTAAAGCCCCCTTTATTCTGCCAGCTTTGACCTTTGCAGGGCAGGGGAAGCCTTGGTCTTTACCATAGGAGAGGGGGGAGGAGAGGAGGGCAGAGGAGAAGAGAGGAGAGGTGAAGGAGAGGTTGGGAAGGAGAGCAGAGGAGGGGGGAAGAAAGGAGAATGGAGGAGAGCAGAGGGGAGGAGAGCAGGGGAGAGGGGAAAAGAAAAAGCAGAGAGGAGAAGAAAGGAGGAGAGGAGAAGAGGAGAAGGGGAGGAGATGAGAGCAGAGGGGAGGAGAAACCTTTGATAACTGAGCAGGAGTGGAACTAAAGTCATCCGCCAGATCACCTTACGAAATAAATCTGGAGGTAAGATTTACATTACAAGCGTGATGTATCAACATTGTTAGTGGCAGAAGTTGAAGTAACAGTAGTAGTAGTGATAATGATTTGCATAGAAACGCATTTCCAGTACTCTGTTGGCTTTGAATTGTATGGAGGTCATTTACAAACATCCACCATCAATGTGTTGTTCCTACGATGCTGCCACAGCTACAATAAGACTACTGTTACAGAACCATAGAGCATTAAGATATGTTAAACTTCCTCTTGGTCTGGGATTAAGGAAAGGACGGAGAGAGGGCCTTGAGTAGAGGGTCCTTACTTCCCTCCCTCCCACCTTAACCCCCTTTCTCCCTCCCTTCTTCCTTCTCTACCTCCCTCCCTCTCTCCTTACCTCCCTCCCTACCTCCCTCCCTCAGAACTGATGAAGGACTTAATCCTGGGTGCTACCTCATCAGTCCAATAATCTAATTACGGGTAAAGAGAGTGTCGGGATGGATTCATCCCTCCGTTGAGTTCTGCGTCGCTGCCCCTACCCGTCCCTGCTTCTCCGGCATTAATCACAGCCCTGTTCCCTACGCAGATGGAGGGGGGATAAAACAACGCCATCTCTCTCTTTCGCTCTCAGAAAGGGCCTCTCTCTCTCCACCCCGGAGGTGGTCAGTGATTAGTTGGGCAAATATCCCTCGCCCCTCCCCGAAAAATGGAGAGGGATCGATCGATACCCTGGTGGAGACTGGTGGGGGTTGGAGGGAAAGAGCGAGGGTTGGAGGGGTAGTTGAATTCGGCTTCAGCGCACGTTTAGGCACAGCTTAATGTCGTCTGGGGCTGCATAAGAGAGATTGGAGATTAAAAATAACGCGCACACACACACACACACACACACACACACACACACACACACACACACACACACACACACACACACACACACACACACACACACACACACACACACACACACACACACACACACACACACACACACACACACACACACACACAGCTCAGTATCAGAGTCGATTTTGATTAGCGCTGGGTCTAAGAGTTCAGTCTCTCAGGTGCTTTCCTCCTGGAGATGAAAGTGACTGCTGCAAACACACTGAACAGTCCAACTGCGCCGGATTGGCTTACAGTCTGCTGTTTACTGGACTCTATGTGACAATCAGAGCAGTGGATCCTTTGTAACTCAGTTGGTAGAGCATGGTGCTTGTAACACTGTGGTAGTGGGATTGATTCCCCGGACCAACCATAAGTAAAATCTTCCTTCATTTTTGTTCTATAATCTATACACTTGGCCATAATTGATTTTGGCCAAATAGACCTGACTGACATATTCCAACTTTCAAGGAGCTTTCCGTTTTGATTGGGTTATTTTGCCTAAAAACGTTATATATATATATATATATATATATTTTTTAACTACATCCCTGCTCAGCCTGGAAAGAGTGGCCAAAAGGGTGTTTAGCATCCCAGTGGCTCGGCAAGCGCGGTGAGGATGTTCTCCACTGCTGACCGGCTCTCCAGACACCATCACATGAGCTTGAAGCCACAGACTCACAGTTTCTATACTGAAACAAAAATATAAATGCTCAACAGGGTTTAAATGAGTTACAATTCATATAATGAAACCAGTCAACTGAAATAAATTCATTAGGCCCTAATCTATGGATTTCTGGGCAGGGGTGCAGGCATGGGTGGGCCTGGGAGGGCATTGGCCCAGCAGTAGGGAGCCAGGCCCAGATAATCAGAATGAGTTTTCCCCCACAAAATGTCTTTATTGCAGACAGAAATCCTCCTCATCACGATTTTTGAGCGTATGGAACATTTCTGGGATTTTTTATTTCAGCTCATGAACCATGGGACCAACTCTTTCCATGTTGCGTTTATATATATATATTTTTTGTTTTTTTGTTGTAAAAATGCATTCAAAAGGCACTGTAGACTGAGCCTAATAAAGCATTTTGTGTTTAATTTGCATGTAACTCCAAGTATGTCAGAGCCTATATGCGCAGGTGATTTAATACAACAGAGTGTTGTTTAAAATGCTGAGCGCTTAATGTCCCTGCCTCCCTACCAGTCTAGTGTCGCAAATGCTTCACAATGTATTTATTTGTAGGCTATAGCCTTGAAATAATTCAAATAATAGAGACAAAATAATTCATTTCCGTTCTTTCTTAGGCTCCCTGTCTGGCTCCCGACCTGTTTGTATGCTGTTTAATAAAATGTACGTATGCATGACTGAAAATCACTGTAAGACAAAGCATCTGCTAAATGGCATATGATATTATTATAGCATTGACACTCATATCCCTCATCTAAACTTCTACCAGTACCACAACCTAGCCTAGTCATAGCTTAGGACATGGTGAGTGTGTGAGTGAGTGAGTGAGTGAGTGAGTGAGTGAGTGAGTGAGTGAGTGAGTGAGTGAGTGAGTGAGACAGAGCGATAGGGACAGAAAATGGGATTGTCAAAAACATTCAGAAGGCCAAACAACAAGCCAATTACACACAGAGAACAGTGTGTGTGCTCGCGCACAATCTAAATATCCGTGTGCCTGGTAACCACAGCGACAGTGTCGGGATCCCCCTATCCACCCCTCCCAACCCCGCTCCCATTTCACCCCTCGTCCATCTCAATTAGGGGAGATGGGAGCAGCCGTGGCCTCGGCGGGGCTCCCCTGGCCTCTGGAGAGAAGGGGGAGAGGGGATGCCAACAGCACACATGGGGCTGAGGATGGAGTGTGAGATGGCTGGCCCCAACCTGTGGAGCTCAGCTGGCCGTTAGAGGGGAGGCTGATTGGCCATGGCGGTCCGTTGAGCAGTGATTGCCGCAGCTGAGGCCCCTGGGAGATTCCCTCAGATGCTCCATAGCTCAAATGTGACACCTTCGAACAAAATACCACCACCACTGCCATCCCTTTGCCCATTCCACCACTGTCGGTACTGAGGGGGCACTGGGACCAGCTTTAATTAAGGCCACCTTGCCCCCTATATTTTTCTCCTCTTCTTTTTTTTTACATCTCTTTCTCTCCTTCGATCTCACTTCTCTTTCTCTCTCAACCTCTCGTTCTCTCATTCTGTACCTCCCTCTCTCTCACTTCTCTTTCTCTCTCAACCTCTCGTTCTCTCATTCTGTACCTCCCTCTCTCTCACTTCTCTTTCTCTCTCAACCTCTCGTTCTCTCATTTTCTCTCTCACTTCTCTTTCTCTCTCAACCTCTCGTTCTCTCATTCTGTACCTCCCTCTCTCTCACTTCTCTTTCTCTCTCAACCTCTCGTTCTCTCATTCTGTACCTCCCTCTCTCTCACTTCTCTTTCTCTCTCAACCTCTCGTTCTCCCATTCTGTACCTCCCTCTCTCTCACTTCTCTTTCTCTCTCAACCTCTCGTTCTCTCATTCTGTACCTCCCTCTCTCTCACTTCTCTTTCTCTCTCAACCTCTCGTTCTCCCATTCTGTACCTCCCTCTCTCTCACTTCTCTTTCTCTCTCAACCTCTCGTTCTCCCATTCTGTACCTCCCTCTCTCTCACTTCTCTTTCTCTCTCAACCTCTCGTTCTCTCATTCTGTACCTCCCTCTCTCTCACTTCTCTTTCTCTCTCAACCTCTCGTTCTCTCATTCTGTACCTCCCTCTCTCTCACTTCTCTTTCTCTCTCAACCTCTCGTTCTCTCATTCTGTACCTCTCTCTCTCACTTCTTTTCTCTCTCAACCTCTCGTTCTCTCATTCTGTACTCTCCCTCTCACTCTTTCTCTCAACCTCTCGTTCTCTCATTCTTCTCCCTCTCTCTCACTTCTCTTTCTCTCTCAACCTCTCGTTCTCTCATTCTGTACCTCCCTCTCTCTCACTTCTCTTTCTCTCTCAACCTCTCGTTCTCTCATTCTGTACCTCCCTCTCTCTCACTTCTCTTTCTCTCTCAACCTCTCGTTCTCTCATTCTGTACCTCCCTCTCTCTCACTTCTCTTTCTCTCTCAACCTCTCGTTCTCTCATTCTGTACCTCCCTCTCTCTCACTTCTCTTCTCAACCTCACCTCATTCTGTTCTCTCTTCTCCCTCTCCTCCCTCTCTCTCACTTCTCTTTCTCTCTCAACCTCTCTCTCATTCTGTACCTCCTCTCTCTCTCACTTCTCTTTCTCTCAACCTCTTCTCACTTCCTAACTCTGCTCTTCCTCTCACCCTCGCTCTCTCCCTCTCGCTCTTCCTCTCTCTCGCTCTTCCTCCCTCTCATCTTGCTCTTCCTCCCTCCCTCCTCTCGCTCTTCCTCTTGCTCTTCCTCCCTTTCTCTCGCTCTTCCTCTCTCGCTCTTCCTCCCTCTCTCTCACTTCCTCTCTCTCACTTCCTCTCTCTCACTTCCTCTCTCTCACTTCCTCTCTCTCACTTCCTCTCTCTCACTTCCTCTCTCCTCCCTTCACTCCAGCTTTCATGTTCATGTGTTTGTATCTCTCCACCTCGGGGAGATAATCCCCTAACTGGTTCATTCATATGGATGACATCATCAAATCCCTCCGACGCCGTCGGCTGAATTAATCCCGCTCATTCTCTCGCGGAATGGGTCTATTATGGAGGAAAAAAATCCAGTGAGGTTCAAGAGAAGGGCCGATGCTCCTTCTGAAGGAGAGAGAGAGGGAGGAAGAGTGATTGAGAGGGAGGGGGAGTGAGAGAGAGAGTGATGGAGAGAGAGGGAGGAAGAGCGAGAGAGGGGGAGGAAGAGTGATTGAGAGGGAGGAAGAACGAGAGAGGGGAAGGAAGAGCGAGAGAGGGGGAGGAAGAGCGAGAGAGGAAGAGCGAGAGAGGGGGAGGAAGAGTGATTAAGAGGGAGGAAGAATGAGAGAGAGGAAGAGCGAGAGAGAGGAAGAGCGAGAGAGAGGAAGAGCGAGAGAGAGGAAGAGCGAGAGTGAGGAAGAGCGAGAGTGAGAGGAAGAGCGAGAGTGAGAGGAAGAGCGAGAGTGAGAGGAAGTGAGAGAGAGGGAGGAAGAGCGAGAGAGGAAGAGCGAGAGAAAGGGAGGAAGAGCAAGAGGAAGAGCGAGAGTGAGGGAGGGAGGAAGAGCAAGAGAAAGGGAGGAAGAGCGAGAGAGAGGGAGGAAGAGAGAGAGAGGAAGAGCGAGAGGGAGGAAGAGCGAGAGAGAGGAAGAGCGAGAGTGAGGAAGAGCGAGAGTGAGGAAGAGCGAGGGTGAGAGGAAGAGCGAGAGTTAGGAAGTGAGGGAGAGGGAGGAAGAGAGAGGGAGGAAGAGCGAGAGAGGAAGAGCGAGAGAAAGGGAGGAAGAGCGAGAGAGGAAGAGCGAGAGTGAGGAAGAGCGAGAGAGAGGGAGGAAGAGCGAGAGAGAGGGAGGAAGAGCGAGAGAGAGAGAGGAAGAGCGAGAGACGAAGAGGAAGAGAGAGGAAGAGCGAGAGAGAGGAAGAGCGAGAGAAAGGGAGGAAGAGAGAGAGAGGAAGAGCGAGAGAAAGGGAGGAAGAGAGAGAGAGGAAGAGCGAGAGAGAGGGAGGAAGAGAGAGAGAGGTTTAGTGTTAGGGTTGCTATTAGGGTTAGGTTTAGTGTTAGGGTTGCTATTAGGGTTAGGTTTAGTGTTAGGGTTGCTATTAGGGTTAGGTTTAGTGTTAGGGTTACTATTAGGGTTAGGTTCAGTGTTAAGGTTACTATTAGGGTTAGGTTTAGGGGTTAGGTAAAATAGGATTTAGAATGGGAATCAATTGTTTGGTTCTTACAAGGATAGTAAAACAAATGTGTGTGTGTGTGTGTGTGCGCGCGCGTTTGTTTGTGTGTGTGTGTGGATGAGTGTATACAGTATCTGTGTGGGTGTGGGCACATGTACTAAGATGGCTTGTAGATCGAAACCGTCTCAGACCTCATGCTTCGACACCGTCCACCCGACGTTAAGGAGAGAACAGCTCGTGACTGGTGTGTCCTCCCCCTCTGGTCTCTTGGCCCTCCCATCTTCCCAAAAACGTCTGAAACCCTACTACCTCTCTGAAGACCATCTTAAATAACTCTCACGCCCCCCCTCCCCTCCTCCCTCTTCAAAAAAACGCACTTGTCTTCTCCTACTACCACCGACTTTGATGATAAATACTTTCCTCAGGGAAAATGTACTTGATGTACTTGTGAGGTGTTGGTGTTTCAACTAGCTATCTCAAGATGAATGCATTAATTGGTATGTCGTCCTGGATAGGAGTGTCTGCCAAATGTGTGTGGGGTCCTTGATGATGCTGCAGCCCTTCCTCTTCCTCTCTTCCTTTTGAGTAGATCTCCTGGATGGGTGGGAGGACTGGGCTGTTTTCAGCACCCGCTGCAGGCCCTTGTGGTTGTGGACGGAGCATATTCTTGTACCAGGCGTGATGCGACTGGGTCAGGACGCTGTCCATGGCGCGGCGGTAGTATTTGGAGATGACCCAGGGTGGCATGCCGAATTTCTTATTCCGCCTTAGGAAGTGCAGACGCTGATGCACCCTCTTGACAAGAGCGGTGGTGTTGTCGGTCCATGTCAAGTCCTTGTGACGTAGACAGACTCTAAAAATGCAGACTCTACTACAGTCCCGTTGATGTGGATCTGGTGCCGTTCCCTCCTCGGCTTCCTGAGGTCAACAACCAACTCCTTTCTTTTGCTGACGTTGAGGGTGACCACAATGCCACTTCACTTGGGTATCAGGCCGACAACCGTGGTGTCGTCAGAAAACTCGACGATGGCGTTGATGTCGCGCAAAGCCACGCAGTCGTGGGCTGAAGACACATACCTGGGTGGCCCCTGTGTTTTGAGTCAGTGTGGAGGAGATTCTGTTGCCAATCCTGACAGCCTGTGGCCTGAGCTTGGTGTCAAGCTTGGAGGGAACAATGGTGTTGAACGCTGAACTGTAGTCAATGAACAGCATTCTCACATAGACGTTGCTCTTGTCCAGATGTTTACGGCCGTGTGAAGAGCGAAGGAGATGGCATCTTCCCGTGGACCTGTTGGAGCGGTAAGCAAATTGGAGTGGGACCAGAGAGAGAGAGGGACCAGATAGAGGGTAGAGAGAGAGAGAGTAGAGAGAGTAGAGAGAGAGGAGAGAGAGAGGGAGAGAGAGAGGGTATAGAGAGAGGGGAGAGAGAGAGGGTATAGAGAGAGGGTATAGAGAGAGGGAAGAGAGAGAGGGGAGAGAGAGAGAGGGTATAGAGAGAGGGTATAGAGAGAGGGAAGAGAGAGAGGGGAGAGAGAGAGGGGGAGAGAGAGAGGGGAGAGAGAGAGAGGGGGAGAGAGAGAGGGAGAGAGAGAGAGGGGGAGAGAGAGAGGGGGAGAGAGAGAGGGGAGAGAGAGAGAGGGGGAGAGAGAGAGGGGGGAGAGAGAGGGGAGAGAGAGGGGAGAGAGAGAGGGGGAGAGAGAGGGGGAGAGAGAGAGGGGAGAGAGAGAGGGGAGAGAGAGAGAGGGGAGAGAGGGGGAAGAGTGAGGGAAGAGAGAGAGGGGAGAGAGAAAGGGGAGAGAGAAAGGGGAGAGAGAGGGAAGAGAGGGAAGAGAGAGAGGGGAGAGAGAGAGAGTGGGAGAGAGAGGGAAGAGAGAGGGAAGAGAGAGAGGGGAGAGAGAGAGAGGGTAGAGAGAGAGGGGAGAGAGGGAAGAGAAATAGAGGGAGAGAGAGAGGGAAGAGAAAGAGAGGGAGATAGAGAGGGGAGAGAGAGGGAAGAGAAAGAGAGGGAGAGAGAGAGGGAAGAGAAAGAGAGGGAGAGAGAGGGAAGAGAAAGAGAGGGAGAGAGAGAGGGAAGAGAAAGAGAGGGAGAGAGAGAGGGAAGAGAAAGAGAGGGAGAGAGAGAGGGGAGAGAGAGAGCAAGAGAGACAGAGACTGCCAGCCACCTCAGGCCCAAGTCCAAGCCCTGAAAGAGCGAGAATAAACTCAACACGCCATGTTAAGCGCTATCAATGGACTCTCTCATCTGCAGTGGCATTAGAGCAAGCTTACTGAAGTCGAGTGTGTGTGTGTGTGTATGTGTGCGCATGTTTGAAGTGGATGGGGTATGTGTGTTTCAGGCCACTAGGTTCAGAGAATTGGGTGTGTGTCTATCAGATCCTGCGTGCCTGCACGTGTGTGTGTGTGTGTGGGGGGGTCTCTGTCTGTGTTTGTGTTAACATGCCTGGCTCAAGGTACATGTGACCTAGTGACACAGATGTGTTTATCAGAATGGAACAGCGTGCACTTCAAAAACCCTCACATACATTCCGTCCTAGAACATGACATTAATGTACAGAAACCTTCTCCAAGGCAAACTCAGAAATACTCGCACCTGTGAGGTCATACACATATAAATGATAATGACCATATGTGCACAATGTACACTTCTAATTCAGCATACTCTTGAAAAACTGACAGACACACACACATTCATTTTAAACAAACACACAATGTGACATTAACACGCATGCATGCAATCCCATACCTTCCTTCGAAGTCAAGTATCTCACACACACACACACACACACACACACACACACACACACACACACACACACACACACACACACACACACACACACACACACACACACACACACACACACACACACACACACACACACACACACACACACACACACACACACACACACACACACACACACACACACACACACACACACACAGCCTAACACTTAAGAAACAACAGCTGCCACAATAGCGAGAGAGGCCAAGTGAGGAATGTCCCTTTTTCAAGACAAAGCTGGAAGTCACAGACTGTTCTCTCTGCTACCGCACGGCAAGCGGTACCGGAGTGCCATGTCTAGGACCAAAAGGCTCCTCAACAGCTTCTTTCCCCAAGCCTTTAGACTGCTGAACAATTAATCTAATGGCCACCCAGACTATTTACATTGACCCCCCCCCCACTTTGTTTTTACGATGCTGCTACTCGCTGTTCATAGTCACTTTATCCCTACCTTCATGTACAAATTACCTCGACTAACCTGTATATAGCCTCGTTAGTGTTATTTTCTTGTGTTATTTTTGATTTTTTACTTTAGTTTATTTAGTAAATCTTTTCTTTACTCTTAGCTCCCAAGTGGCGCAGCAGTCTAAGGCACTGCATCTCAGTGCAAGAGGCGTCACTACAGACCCTAGGGAGTCCCACAATTTGGCCCAGCATTGTCCGGGTTAGGATTTGGCCGGGGTAGGCCATGATTGTAAATAAAAATGTGTTCTTAACTGACTTGCCTAGTTAAATAAATATTCAAAACAATATATATATATATATATATATTTATTGAACAGCATTGTTGGTTAAGGGCTTGCAAGTAAGCATTATCATGGTAAGGTTGTATTGTAATACCTGTTGTATTCAACACATGTGACAAATAACATTTATTTGATGGGATTTAGCTCAATTTCTCCTGGGCTCTCAAGCCTGGCAGATGTGTTGAAGGAAGAGTGAGGTTGGCTAAAGAGTTAGCCTGCGCTAACTAGGTTCATTCCCCTCCGTATTTATTTGGACAGTGAAGCAACAATTAACACATGTGGATCTACACTCCAGCATGTTGGAGTGGGGATCAAATGGTTCACATGAGGCGACAGTACAGAATGACACCTTTTATCTGCGGGTATTTTCATACATATTCTACCGTCAACTAAACCAAACCAAAATGCAAATGCTTTCAACAGGTTTTGTAGAGCTTCAATCTTCATTTAGTCATTGCATGCTAGAAAATATGGGACCAAATACTCAACTTTTGACTACTTTAGTACACTGTTTAATATAAGTAATATATTATAAGTGAATTTGTCCAGACACTTATGACTTCTTCAAATGGGGGGACTAAATAGAAAAAGTGTTGAAAGGTAAAACAGATATGCATGTACGGCCTCATATGAAACATTTGATCTCAAATCCAAAATGCTGGAGTGTAGAGCCAAATTTAAAAAAAAAAATTGTCCAGATAATTTGAGGGGATTGCAGCTGTTTCCCCTAACCACTAAAAAAGGGGAGGGTCCGATATTTTTGTCATCCCCCAACACCTTAATTGTATTTTTAGCTATTGAACCTTCACTTAACAAGGCAATGGTTAAAGCCACACTGTTAGTTATACATAGTTGCATACCATCTGAGTGGGCCACCATTAAGACTGTAAACAAAGATAAGTAACCTTGCCTGAGAACTGAAAACTTGTGTTAGCTCCCGGAGGTAAATGCCTAGGCCCTAGGCTTTAGCTCAGTGGAATAACACCGTCTTGTGACTCTTAGAAGACACAGGTTTAAACCCAGTCGATCACATTGTGAGATACATTGTTAGCCTGTGTTATTTGTTTTTCAACAGGACAATGACCCAACACAACTCCAGGCTGTGTCAGGGCTATTTGAACATAAAGGAGAGTGATGGAGTGCTGCATCAGATGACCTGACCTCCACAATCACCCGACCTCAACCCAATTGAGATGGTTTGGGATGAGTTGGGACTGCAGAGTGAAAGAAAAGCAGCCAACAAGTGCTCAGAATAGGTGGGAACTCCAAGACTGTTGGAAAAGCATTCCTCATGAAGCTGGTTGAGAGAATGCCAAGAGTGTGCAAATCTGTCATCAAGGCGAAGTATGGCTACTTTGAAGAATCTTAAATACATTTTGATTTGTTTAAATCTTTTTTGGTTACTACATGATTCCACTTGTGTTATTTCATAGTTTTGATGTCTTCAGTATTATTCTTCACTGCAGAAAAAATATATTTTTTAAACTTTTGACTGGTACTGTACATTAATGCATACTTCCGGTGTACTAGAAATTTGCATGGCATTGCATGAGAAGGTGTTGCTCATGGCCCTTTACCATCATAAACATGTGGGACAGAGATAATAGAGATAAGAGTGTCATGCACCGCCCTCCCAGTGTAGCGAGAGAGAGAGGGACAGAGGGAGAGAAACATGAGGAGGAAAGAGGGCATGAAAGAGAGATTGAGGGAGAGACCGGGAGAGGCGGACAGAGAGAAAGAAAGATGGGGATATGGATAGAGAGTAGGGTTGGGTGGTATGCAGATGTTCATGCTGTCGTAGCGTTTCTGTACCACACCGGGGTATACGGTATCACTGGAAATGCACACAGGGGGCGTTATAAAAATACATTTTAAAAAGTTCAGTTTTTTTTTACTCACAAAACTATTTAGGCAACAGGATTCTTGATCCAGGAGGGGATTGAATGTCTCTGCTGTAACCAAGAAGATTGATCTTGACATCTAGCCACTTAGCTAGCCAGTTAGCAAACCAAATGCATAGCTGGAGCCCTGAGCTGGATATCATTTATTTCACACATCTTAGATTTTGTATAGTTAGTGGGGCTCCTGAGTGGCGCAGCAGTCTAAGGCACTGCATCTCAGTGCTGGAGGCGTCACAGACCCTGATTCGTTTCCAGGCTCTATCACAACCGGCCGTGATTGGGAGTCCCATAGGGCGGTGCATAATTGGCCCAGCGCCGTCCGCGTTTGGCCGGGGTAGGCTGTCATTGTAAATAACAATTTGTTCATAACTGACTTGCCTAGTTAAATAAAGGTACAAAGTAAAAATAAGCAGTGGCATAGCACCCAATCCCCTGAACAATCAAATAAAAAGCTGAATGCCATCACCACAGTGACAAATCAGGCGTGAGGGCACTGGGGTGGGAGCTTACACAACAAGCCGACACACACTGACAACAACACACATTGAGTCACTGTACCAGAATGACTCACACCATGCAAGGAATTGAATCTATAAGCAAACACACGGGACGAATGACCAATCACAGGCCATTTCATTTTCACCACGGCATTATCAGTTCATACGCGACAACGCATCGACTCAAAATCAAAAGGATTAAGTTCTCGACATGCTCCCTATATGTTCCCTGTGTGTGAAATGACTGTGTGGGGAAGAATGTGTGTGAAAAAGAGAAGGAGTAAGTGAACGAGTGTGTGAAGGCAGGTGTGTGTGTGCATGCACATGTGTCTGTGTGTGAGATGGCAGGGATTTAATGGGGTTTCCAGCTCTGCAGAATGCACCTGCTCATCGGACCAATACCCCCCCTCCCTCACCCCCAACCAACCAACCAACACACACACACACCGTGTCGATCCGCCTGCCGGCCGCGTGGCCATTCATCAGTGGGACGGTCACACCCACTGTAAGTGTGTTTTACTGTTGGCCAACACCCAGTCAACCAGGTGTGTTTTACTGTTGGCCAACGCTCAGTCAACCAGGTGTGTTTTACTGTTGGCCAATGCTCAGTCAACCAGGTGTGTTTTACTGTTGGCCAAAGCTGAGTCAACCAGGTGTGTTTTACTGTTGGCCAATGCTCAGTCAACCAGGTGTGTTTTATTGTTGGCCAAAGCTGAGTCAATCAGGTGCGTTTTACTGTTGGCCAAAGCTCAGTCAACCAGGTGTGTTTTACTGTTGGCCAAAGCTCAGTCCGGCCTTGGAGGAGCAGACGACCATCACAGCTCAGAGAGAGAGGGTTTCAGAGAGTGAGAGACAGCGGAGGAGAGGCTCAGAGTGAGAGAGAGAGAGAGAGAGAGAGAGAGAGAGAGAGAGAGAGAGAGAGAGAGAGAGAGAGAGAGAGAGAGAGAGAGAGAGAGAGAGAGGAAGAGGGGCTCAACGAGTGAGAGACAGAGGAAGAAGTGCTCAGACTGAAAGACAGAGGAAGAGGTGCTCAGACTGAGAGACAGAGGAAGAGGGTCTGGTGGAAGGGAAATACTAAAGGCTTACAGTTGAGAAGATCGATAACCAGTAGGAGAATACAGAAAATCAGCAGATGAAGTACGAATGGGAGTTAGGAAAGAACCCACACTCCTGTGTTGGTTGCCATTTTGGATTCTGCAAAGAAAAGAACACTGTTTACTTGTTGCACACGTTGCTGTGCAATTCTGCCAGTTAGAGAGCACTGACAATGGCGCATGACGATCAGGACACTGTCTAAAGTGACGCTACTACAGTAATCCACTTTACAGTCGCGCTCGTAGCGAGCTAACATGGTTCTCTGACACCCGCCACTCAACCTCCGGCCTAACGACGCTGTAATTCGCCCCCCACGCCACGGCCGGAGGTTCCTTTTGCATTGTCATCATTACAAACCTATTCAATTACCTTGACCTCCAGCAGGGCCCGGGCCTCCCTGCCTGTCCTGCTCCGTTGCCACGGAAGGTTAATTGAAAGCGAATGCAACATTAATTTCCTTAGTAATGAGAGCAGGTGACTGGCGGTAACTACAGAGAAGCTTACGACCTCGCCGGCACTTTCGTGGAAGTCTTAGAAGGTTAATCATTTCCTTATTAATGAGAGCAGGTGACGGGCGGTAACTACGGAGAGGCTTGCGACCTCGCCGGGACTTTCGTGGAAGTCTTACAAAGTCCCTGCCAAGAGAGATTGGTGCGTCTCAGGTCCACTTCCACTCTAGACAATGAGCAGTGCATGTACGTGTGTGTGTGGGACCTTCTAGGGTCTTGAATGGAAGCTTGGAGGTCCCTGATGGGTAGATATCAGAGTGAGCGTGTGTATAAATATGTAAATATAGCTAGAGAACCTTGTGATTTGTAGGGCTTTCGTGGAAATCTTGGAAGGTGTGTGTTTTGTATACACTGCGTGTGTCCACATGTTTATATATGTTTGTGTGTGTTCATGTATTAAGCTGGTAGCATCCCTTTTTAGAGCAAAGCTCACACAATTCCCACACTCACAGAAAGAGCCTATAATAATACAGCCACAATACATGTGTCCAGAAAACGTTGCATTTCAATGTCGCCATAACACATTCACACAGTCCCACACGCTACAATACTCCACATGTCCTCGGACTAATTCTTCACACCGCTCATCTGTCGAAGCGCGATAAGAGACAAAACTCCATGCAATAGAACAAGCTCGCTCCCTTTTTCAATCTCCTTAAACAAATACCAGGCAAATGAATGAATTCTGAGCAGCCACTGCCGGCTGTATCGAGATATATCTCTGTTTTAGTTTGTTTCTGACGCATTCCTCCAGATGCAGGCTAATTGTTCTTTTCAAAAACCTTTCACAGCATTTGGGCTGTTGTTCTTTCCTCTCTCCGGGTTTGTGCGATTAATCGCACAAACCCGAAAGTCTATTAAAAAGCCACGTAAACATTGGGAAGGTGAAATGTATAATCAAATATGCAAATAGCCATAACGAGGGGTTGATTAGCACGCTATCTTGGCAGCCCTATCGATTTTTAAAGCATTTACAGGGGACCTTACAGTGATATCCTCCTTGTTTCTGCTGACTGCCAATGTGACACACGTTAAACGGATCAGTTAAGCTCGGGTGCCTTAAAAGCACCTTAAAACCATTTAAAGCATATTCACACACGGGAATCTTTCTTATGAACATTCCATTAGAACATCGTCCAAACAGACTGGGATGTCATATTTCGCTATGCAGTGCGACAAAGCCAAAAACATACTGTATTAAGGCAGAGGTTTACGATATCAAACGATGGTTGGATTAAAATGAATATAAAACAACTGTATTGTTCTCGTCTGGTCTCAGTAAGACACTGGGCTGCATCTGGAGAGGGCTTCTGTTCTCTTTGGGGAAAAGGACAGTGCATGTGTGTGTGTGTGTGTGTGTGTGTGTGTGTGTGTGTGTGTGTGTGTGTGTGTGTGTGTGTGTGTGTGTGTGTGTGTGTGTGTGTGTGTGTGTGTGTGTGTGTGTGTGTGTGTGTGTGTGTGTGTGTGTGTGTGTGTGTGTGTGTGTGTGTGTGTGTGTGTGTGTGTGTGTGTGTGTGTGTGGTTTATTAATGCAGTTTGTATGCACCAAGAGTCTCTTTCTATGGATACCCACGATCAAACACTTGTTTGAATACCATCATAAAGTAAAATTCCTGAAAATCCAGACAGTATGGTGCTGTTCTCCCATTTTCATTTTCTTCACTAAAGCGCTAACATTACCCAAGTATCACTGTGAGAGTGGTTCTTTGATACAAAGCAAAATCACAGAACTGTTGGGAAAGCTCACACCGCCTAACGTTTTCCTCAGGTTTTTTAATTCTATTTTGACGTCATTGTTTATCCGCGTGGTCCTCGTTTCTGCTCCTAACGTCGGAGACAAACAGAAACCAAACTGTGCCGTATCAGACCAGCAGGTTATTAGCACGAGCCCTGCCAGGTATCCAAACACAAAGGACTGTGGGAATAATTTTGTTGCTGCACAAACAGAAAAATACTTTATCGCTCTCGCGGCTTGGTTCCGTTTCTCTTGTTTTGAAAGATTAAAAGTGGACAGAGAGGGTTTGGGGGGTGGGGGAAGAGGAGGGAGGTTGTGGTAGTGTTATTGATGTGCAACACTGGCTCTGATAAAGGATTGTGGGAGCTCCAGCTCCTATCTGGCTCCTCCAGCGACGACATGTTTACTCTCCAGGAGATGCCGTCGTCTGAAGTCAGACTGTGACTGTGTGCGCTTGTGTCTATGGGGGGGGATGGTGAGAGAAAGTAAGCCTGCAGATGCTTTTCATTCCGTCTTTAGTAAGAGCACAATTAAGGTAGGGGGAGAGAAACCAGATCAATTCTCCGGGCGAGGTAATGGAACAGGCGCGTTACCGCTGTCGAAATCCGATTACCATAGATCCATTTCTGCCATGCTTTAAAAAAAGCTTAACGCTGTGGGGCCAAAAGAAATGCACATCTGAGGCCTCAATTGACAACCCCGCCCCCAAGTTGGGAAGAGGGGAGAGGCCATCACATATCAAAGAAAGAAGCTAATGCCCCTGCTTTATCAAAAATATAGATTTCATAGGCAGGCGGGGTTGATTTACACAGACAGGGACAAATAATGACAAAATGACTTATTGGGTGAGGCCGGGTGGGGACGGGCTGAGGAGGGAGGTGTTCTCTTCATCACTTCCACTGATGTTGTCTCTTTAGCTCAATATCAATCTACCAGGAGGGTACCAATGGGAAGACGTCCTGTTCCATCAACTTCCTCAAAGGACGACTGGCCTCTATCACATTCAATTGTGAACCGCAGGAGTCCTCATCCCATCTCTCCCTTTCTTCATGAGTGATAGTCTTTCCTCCCCTCCATTTGTCTGACCCTACGGGGGGGGAACCGATGCACTGATCCATCGAACCACACGGCTCCGTTTTACGGATGGACCCCCGCCTCCAAAGCAGCTCCTCCAGCCGGTGCTAACAGCTGGCCGGACGTCTTAAACACACTCAAGAAGGGCAAGGCAAGACGAGGGCAAGTCTCCAATGGTACCGTCAAGCCACTGGCATCCACCTTTTGACATCTTTGTAAAAGACTAAGACCCATAGAATATTAATCTGTAATGATCCGTCAGACAACTCAGTTCTTCTCTACGTCCATCCTGGGGATTTGACTTCAGCTGAGATTTGTTGAGATAGGAATTCCTTTGAATACAAATCCTCCATTTCAACTTCCTGGAATAATTGAAATAGCTAGGGTTTACTTCCTCCATTCAACACAGATGTAAATGTAGGTTTCTTCATTTGAGCCGGTTTGCTTCAGCAGGAACATAATCGTGCAGCAACAGGAAATGTCATGTATTATGCAGGTTATAATTAAGGGAAATGTTTTGTAGGGATTGATACATCCTCTGTTAGGGCTAATCAAGTCTGACATTTTAAAGTGGAAATGACTAACCTTAGCTTGATCATGCATTGTGACACACCTGTTTTTATGCTGTTTTAGTCCACAAAACATGTCACCCTTTCACCTACAGTAGAACCTGATGTAATTACAATGTTATCATTTATGCTAGCTGTGAGCATTTAAAACATAATTCATGAATTATATATATATATATAAGGAGGCGCTACCAGGAGACAGGCCAGTACATCAGGAGACGTGGAGGAGGCCGTAGGAAGGCAACAACCCAGCAGCAGGACCGCTACCTCCGCCTTTGTGTAAGGAGGAGCACTGCCAGAGCCCTGCAAAATGACCTCCAGCAGGCCACAAATGTGCATGTGTCTGCTCCAACAGTCAGAAACAGACTCCATGAGGGTGGTATGAGGGCCCGACGTCCACAGGTGGGGGTTGTGCTTACAGCCCAACACCGTGCAGGACGTTTGGCATTTGCCAGAGAACACAAAGATTGGCAAATTCGCCACTGGCGCCCTGTGCTCTTCACAGATGAAAGCAGGTTCACACTGAGCACACGTGACAGACGTGACAGAGTCTGGAGACGCTGTGGAGAACATTCTGCTGCCTGCAACATCCTCCAGCATGACCGGTTTGGCGATGGGTCAGTCATGGTGTGGGGTGGCATTTCTTTGGGGGGCCGCACAGCCCTCCATGTGCTCGCCAGAGGTAGCCTGATTGCCATTAGGTACCGAGATGAGATCCTCAGACCCTTTGGGAGACCATATGCTGGTGCGTTTGGCCCTGGGTTCCTCCTAATGCAAGACAATGCTAGACGTCATGTGACTGGAGTGTGTCAGCAGTTCCTGCAAGAGGAAGGCATTGATGCTAGGGACTGGCCCGCCCGTTCCCCAGACATGAATCCAATTGAGCACATCTGGGACAGCCTGCAGTGTGGTTTTGCACTTTAATTTTGAGTGTGACTCCAAATCCAGATCTCCATGGGTTGATAAATTTGATTTCCATTGATAATTTTTGAGTGATTTTGTTGTAAGCACATTCAACTATGTAAAGAAAAAAGTATTTAATAAGAATATTTCATTCATTCAGATCTAGGATGTGTTATTTTAGTGTTCACTTAATTTTTTTGAGCAGTGTATATACAAAGTTTTTCCATTTTTATTTTCAATCGCAAGTGGGGCGCCGCCTCTAATGCCCTTATGGGCGGGCCCCAACTGGAGGGGAGGCTGGAAGTTAGTCTAGCCGAGCAGAGGAACTGATACCCCCATCAAGGCAAGAGTGTGACAGTAGGGAAAGGAGGATGGAGAAGGGAGCAGAGGGGGAACGAGGGGAGGGGAACGAGGGGCTCGTTCTAGTGAACTCTGAGCTCGGATGGCTGGATCATCAAAGGCCACACTTGCGGCTCGGTCATGGGGCTTGAAACTCAATCTGTCGGGCAGAAAGAACAAACCTGCCCGACGAGTTTCAAGTTGTATTGTCACTGGAAATAGCAGGTGTAAACAGTTCAGTGAAATGCTTAACTTGCGAGCTCTACTAGAGGTAGTAATATAGGTAAGAAATAAAACGTGAAATGCGAGAGAAGCAAAAAACGAAACAAAAACATGACAATAAAGTTATATAGATATCTTATATACACAGGTCAGTGCAGTGCCAGTACAGTTATTACAATGTTCAATGGTACTGGAATATACATGTAAACAGGGGTAAAAGTGGCTAATAAGAGGATACATGGTACAGCAGGTAGCCTAGTGGATAGAGCGTTGGGCCAACGAATCCTTGCATGACTGATGTGTTGCACCTCCCGCCCCTCCTCTGGGCAACACATCAGGCGTCTCAGTTGAAACCAATTGCTGCCTGAATATGCCCTGTCTTGCGCTTACACTACCATTGTCGCGGCTCTTGTTTTGACAGGATCGGATCTTCGTCGCCCGCCAGAAGCTGCAGACAAGGCCCGACTCCGACTACCCAGGCAACCTTTTAAACGCTGCGCTCAGAAATGGAGTTGAGACATTAACACATCCTTTGGCCGGATGACTCGTTTAACCGTGGAAAAGTGAGACTTTCCTCCTCGCATAAGATGTTTACGTCAGCGTTACTCCTACCCCAAATCCCCCTCCACCCCTTTTTCCCCAAGCACCCTGTCTTACCCCAGCCCTGTCAAGGTGTGCAACTCTAGCCTCCTTCCACAGCTTGTAATCTTTCGTCTCTCTCTCGCTCTCAGACACGCTCTCTCTCTGGTTCTCACTAGGGCGGCAAGTGCCGTCACAAGCAGCGTGTCCTCGGCTGCAGAAACACCCTCGTTTTTTTTATTCGCCAAAGACACTATACCCTTTCCTTCCCTGCCCTTCTTTCCACCCTCCACCGCAACCGGTCTCTCTCTACGGTCGGGGCTGTGTCACGAGGGATGGGTGGGGGAAATGACAGTCTGATCACGGCACAGCAGGGACCCTGCAGCCATTGGGCAGACATCTGTGGCGAGTACCCTTCAGGAGAGAAGACAGAAAATGATACATCCATGTCTGTTCATAAACAAAAAAGGTGTGGTTTTGAAAAGGTGTTTTGCACTTTTAACAGAAAAAAATATATATTTATATGTCTAATTAGTGGTAGCCTGACTAATTATAGGGTGTGTATGACAGTCAGAGCCCTGTACTTGAACAGCAAGTGAAGTAAACACGTCACAAATTTGTGACAGACAATAACACGGAAGGGTTACTGTTCTTAAGTACACATTGTTACCTATTTTGCACATGACTACACATGGTTCCACCGTCCTGTGCTTACACCCACCATTTCAGTCCATTGGTCATGAAGAAAACAAAGATAGGAAACATCTAACTCGGGGCTACCAGGTCTTTAGTTCTAAAAGCCTGTACAGCCATCCAGTTAGATGGCTCTCCGGGACAAAAGAGTAAAAGGTCAAAGGACTTAACCAGCTATTTGGACATGTCAAATATCTCCACAGCACTCCGACCCTTTCCTTCTAAGGTTTGAGGTCAAAGGGGCATCTGAACTTACCTTTACTATCCAACCTAACCCTAACCCCGAAGGCTGAGCCACCGCACGGCGACAGGGTGAAGAAGTGTCTCTGTGGCGCAGAGTGACTCGTACAGCTCCCCTGTACAGTCACCGTGGTGACAAAGAGGTCTCGCCCGGTGAGGTGTCATAATATCAGCGATGCGAGGCCGAGGGGCGTTGAGGGAGTGCAGACGACCTTTGACTTATGTCACAATCCGTCTAATTTACATCGCTAATGGGGATATTGAGAGCGACAGAGCTTGTGAATTTACAGTAGGTATTTACAGTAGGTATTTACAGTAGGTATTTACAGTATTAGAACGTATGGAGTAGATATGTATTATTTACCAATTAATTTGGTCCGGATGCTCTACAGATAGTTATAATATTAACAAACTATCTGTTGATAAGCAACTGCTTGCTAAAGTTATGGTTAGAATATGGGTTAGGGTAAGGGTTTAAGTTAGGGCTATTAGATAGTTGAAATGTTACCGATAGTCTGTAGAGCATCTACAGATGGACTGTACAGATGAAGTGTTAGCCAGAATTGGGTTACGCTTAAAGAGTAGTCTGTGATCCAATGCACTCCATCACTGAGTACCTCATTGTGATATTCTACTCCGAGCAAACATAATTTGGTGGAGGAGTTTAATCATAAATCAACTTTGCTCATTGGGTAATGATTGCATTCCATCTCTTTTGATAATAGTTTTCATGAACATAAGGTCTAACATGTTATTTGGATTTGAAACGATCCAACGTACAAAGTCAATATGCAAAAATAACAACTGCAAAAAGCTAATAAGTGCTCTCATGAAAGAGAGCTCTGTTGTTTTCATCTTGTAGGTTTTCCCCACTGATTCTCTTCACTTGTTCAGAGCTGTTCATTTCTGGGGGTTGGAGTCTCGCAGCTTCGGGGCGTGCTTGTTCCTCTCCAAGCTGTATCCCTGGCTTGATACTGAGCTTCAGACTATCATTTTGGGCTGACACTGCTTTAAACGCAACAGCGTGGAGCGAAACAAGAGAGAGCAACTCGAGGGACACAGGCTCACATATTTCACGCTCATACTCGCCGAGCACTGAAACTACAGAGGGCTCTGGAACAACTGTTGAAATCATGACAGGAAAATGGCCACCGCTTCGGGAGGTTGTGTGTGAGTGCGACTGTGGACTTGTGTGTCTGCATCTGTGAGAGACAGAGGGTGAGCGCATGGCTTGTTTGTGTGCGTTATACACCAAGATGGTCTACACTTGTGACTGTGTGGTGTGGTGTGAGAGAGAATATGTGTTCCTAACAACATTTTTGTGGATGTGTGCTAGCAGCATATACTTGTCTGCCTGTGTGCACAATATGTGTGTGTGTGTCTGCCTGCGTGTATCTGCCCCTTCATAGCTGGCCCCCACTACAAAAGCCTCTCTGATCTCAGTGTGAGCTCTGTCTCTGGGCCTTGTTGAACAGACCACTCCGAGCGGCGCTCTCCTGGGTCTGTGCCACACCTGCTGCCAGGACATGATGGCCAGAGGAGGGCCCCCGTCCCTGGCACCCTCAGAAGCAGCAGTGCTAAAGTACTAGTTGAAGTCCCCGTCGTTTACATTCATTAAAAAACAGTAACGCCTAGAGCCAGGAGCCCCACGCCAAGCCTGCCACAGCCGATAAACAGGGGCCACCCCTCACTGCCCAGTCCCTTCTTTCTTCGCTCCCTCTCTCGACTATACTGCGCCCCACAGCACCCCTCTGTGGACACTGGGTTCTGTGTGTTGGCAAGCTATCCTTCCTTCCTCTTTCCCTCTCTTCCTCCCAGCCTTGGCGTGGGGCTCCTTTGATTTTGGAGTTGAAACGATGCAGGTTTCTCTCTGTTCCAAGGGATAAAGGGCAACAATAGGAACGTTGTTTTGCCCTTTTGGGTTTTCTGGAGCCCAATGTGCTTTATCAATTTGTAGAAGGCTTAGAAATCTATGTCACTTCTCTGGGAAAGGTATCAGGTTCTGGTTCTGTAGGGCTGTAGGTTCTGGTTCAGTAGGGCTTTATGTTCTGGTTCTATAGAGATGGAGGTTAAGGTTCTGTAGGGCTATAGGTTGTTTCAGTAGGGCTCTAGGTTCTGGTTCTATAGGGATGTAGGTTCTGGTTCCGTAGGGCTGAAGGTTCTAGTTCCATAGGGCTGTAGGTTCTGGTTCTGTAGGGCTGTAGGTTCTGGTTCCATAGGGCTGTAGGTTCTGGTTCCGTAAGGCTGTAGGTTTTGGTTATGTAGGGCTGTAGGTTCTGGTTCCGTAGGGCTGTAGGTTCTGGTTCCGTAGGGCTAGAAGTTCTGGTTCCGTAGGGCTGTAGGTTTTGGTTCTGTAGGGCTGTAGGTTTCGGTTCAGTAGGGCTGTAGGTTCTGGTTCCATAAGGCGGTACCGACCACACACTTTGAACAACTGAACTCTATGGCTCACAGACCATGGAGTCATATATGCTTAAATTTGCACTATGCAGAAATCACTCCACCATCTCCTGGTTGCTATAACTCGAATAATTCACCTACTTTCAGTTTATGTAACAAAATAAGCTGGTATAGTGTAGGGATTCATAATACCATCTAAACAGCTGTGAAATATATTTTCCATAACCAAACATATTGTTGTTTCAGCTGTTTGATGCTTGGTGTACAAACCAAAAAAAAGACGCAAAAATAAAACTTAACGGGAAGCATTGAAATAACGCACATAGAACAGATCTACCGCTTCTTAGGCTTTCAAGTAGAATGTTAGATCTATAACTCACATTTCTATGTGAATTTGGTCAAGTTGCCCAAAAAGTTACAATTTCCACTTCAAATATTGCCTTATGTCACTTCAATATTTCACTATACATTCTCTCTAACCACCCTGTGTTAACCTCATTCTAATTCCATCCATCTCGTGGCATCAATAGGCAGTGACTTGGGGGGGGGGTTCTCGATGTCACAATTCTCTCATGCCTCTTTTGCCAGAGTTATGGTTGGAGTGGGGAGATGGGGAGGCAGTGGTGGGTAGGTTAACAGCAGTTACCGTCCTCCACTAATTTCGCGCATGGCTGGCTAATATCCTTCATTGTCAACATGCTAACCCTGGCCCACCCCGTTAGTAAAACACACGCACCTACACACAGACACACTACAACACCCCCAACCATGGACCTGCTGGTTAATGTATTACATAAACCAGGGCAGCAGAATTCCAGCCTGCTAGCTCTACTCAGCGTTTAGGAGCATGAGCACGATAGAAATTCAAGATGAAGAGGACGGTGACCACTAACTTTCCTACCCCCCCTCCCCCTCCCCTCCCCCTGTGGCTCAACAATGGCAGCAGGGTCTCTCTGCACAAGCAAAGGGAGGTGTGTGTGTTTGTGTGTGTCTGGGGAGGAGAGGGGGTGCTTAGAGTGTCACTTCTGGCTAGATTAGAGAGTGTCACTCTAGAAGAAAAAGATCAAAGTGCACACTCCTCGAGGAAAAACAGCCCCTTTCTGAAGAGAGCAGAGAGCTGACAAGAGTGGCTAAACAGAGAGGGAAAGCTGGCTCGTGTTAATTACAAACAGCATGGAGGGATAAGGACGGGGATTAGGTCAATCATGGAGGGTGGAATTAGAAAAAAAAGGGTATATCTTTAATTAGCATTGTTGGAGGGGCGGTCACGTGGCTAGCCTAGGCTCAATGAGCAAACCGCTACGGCTAGCCATCATTAGCATTCAGAGAGTGGAAGCGAAGCTAAAAACAAGGACGTTTCAGGTAGAAATAGCTTGGCTAGCTGCTCAGACATGCTGGGAAGCTACACAAAAGACAGTCACTTTGGACTACAGGGGTACAAAGAGCCAAGGGAGTGAGTCATTGTGAATAAGAGACTGGATATTCGGTCCAAGCTGCCTTTTAGTGTCTCTACTCACTAACTCCCCTCCCCTGACTGGACATTATGGGCTTATCACACCCAGCAAAAGGGAATAATTACCCAAATACTATCCAGCACAGCCATCTTTAATCAGAGCACTGAGTAATTACTCCGACACAAATGACTTCAGTTCATTACAAGGCTGCCATAACATGGCCGACGACGGCAGACTGTTCATCACTTTAAAGTGTATTTTTATTATTTACAACTGCCGCCGCGAGCCGGGGAACAGATAAATACACAATTGTCATTTAGGAGGAGTGGGGGGGGGGGGGGGGGGGGGGGGGGGGGGGGGGGAATGGATGTGCTAGTCAATTGAGCATTTTTCAAAACATGCATTAAAACCCCAAAGTGGAGGGAGAGAAGATAGGAAACAGAGTTGTTGTTGCCATCGTCCCCCTCCGGCGATTTGTGGCGTACTCACAAAAAAGAGAACACTTGATTAATCCCGCTCTTTTTTATTTTTTATAATTACATTTATACTGATATTAAACTATTATTTCAACACGTTCACATCCATCCACAAAATAGAGTTAAGTCTTTTTACATTTTTTCCCCGCCTTGTTTCTTTTTGTCGTTTTCTTTAAGTACCTGCGCTGTCTATTTTCATGTGGTCCAGTACTGGTCTAATCAGCAGTAGCCAGATGGGTTAGTTCAATGCCAACCACAAAGCCCCGCCGCCACTAGACGTCTCTGCATCGCTCCTGGCCAGATATGATGCTCCCTCCCGCGGGGAATTAGCTGACAGGGTCTGCCTGCTCCTAATACAACCAACCCCTGTACTGGTGCCGGAGGATAATAATATGTATAAGGGGGAAATAGTTGTCAAACTCTGAGAATTCTGAGAGATTCTATAAGACTGGCACAAGATAGAACTGGAAATAGACATGAATGTTCCAAATTGATCATCAAGAGCTCCAAATGAAATATCTGAGAAATTGTGGAAATTGAGGTTTAAAAAAAGTCTTTCTTCAGATGGCAACCCATCATTCTAAAGTGGTATTGTCGCCAAGACAGATTTTTGACATTAGCATTGAAAAGGACCGCATATTGGCCTTATGAAGGCATCAAGCACTAATATAGTGCTTAAATTATGGGGGTTCTTGAATTCAAATCATAGAAATTGCAAACCAATACCTGTGAATCAGACAACATATGTTGATGATATATTTGATCTGTGTGTGTAAGGGAGTATACACCCGTTATTTATAGGTCTGTGGCAGATACTGACAGGAAAATATGATTCTGAAGGTTCAATCTGTATGTTTGTCGAGTTGCCTTTCCCAGCTTGAGAGTCTGATAGCCTTGCGCTGACTGGCGTTTGAGGGACAGCGTGCCCTACGCCTGAGAAACACGATAAGAGCTATTGTGCCGTCACATGTCACACACTCCTATGACATTAAAGAGGCCTTCGTCAAAAGGAGGTTATTTATGGCAGCTATTCAAACTACCACCACAGCTAAATGTTCAAAAGGTCAAATGCAGACGTTTTTATCTCAATATCAAATCATTTCTGGGTAACAACTAAACACTTTACTGTGATTGTTTTAAATTAAAATGGTCAAAAAGAGGGCTTCTTATTAAAGAGCAAATTCTCAAGCAATCATTTTGCTAGCACTTTCTGGGAGTGGTCTAAGGGGGAGGGGGAAACTCAAAACTAGCTGTTATTGACAGAGAGGTTTGGAACTAGTCTATTAACCAATGTATGGCATGGTGACGTCACCATAGAAAGACCAAAGCTCCATCCCACCAAAACAAGCTGAAATTTCAGGCAGTCTTTCCAAACAGCTCTTACACTAAAAGGGCGTTGTCATCATTCTCACAATTTCACAGTAGTATACCAACTGCATAGTGTGGAAATATATAAAACACAGGTAAATCAGGTATTTGACTGCACTTGGCCTTTAAGTAACATATTGTACATTGTAAGGGGGACTCTATATACAGTGCCTTCAGAAAGTATTCACACCCCTTGACTTTTTCCACATTTTGTTGTGTTACAAAGTGGGATTAAAATGGATTTGTCATTTACACAGAATAGTCTGTAAATTCTAAAATTTGTCAAAAAAATATGAAAAATGTAACACTAATATATCTTGATTAGATAAGTATTCAACCCTGAGTCAATAAATGTTAGAATCACCTTTGGCAGCGATTTCAGAGTCTTTCTGGGTAAGTCTTTAAGAGCTTATTCAAAAATAATCATCTTCAAGCTCTGCCAAATTGGTTGTTGATCATTGTTAGACAGCCATTTTCAAGCCATAGATTTTCAAGCTGATTTAAGTAAAAAAAATAACTAGGCCACTCAGGAACATTTAATGTGGTCTTAGTAAGCAAATCCAGTGTATGCCTGGCTTTGTGTCTTAGATTGTTGTCCTGCTGAAATGTGAATTTGTCTTCCAGTGTCTGTTGGAAAGCAGACAACCAGGTTTTCATCTCAGATTTTGCATGTGCTTAGCTCTATTCCATTTCTTTTCATCATAACAAAACTCCCTTGCCAATGACAAGCATACCATAACATGATGCAGTCACCACCATGCTTGAAAATATCAACAGTGGTAGTCTGTGATGTTTTAGATGTTCCCCAAACATAACACTTTGTATTCAGGACAAAGTTGCCACATTTTTTCAGTTTTACTTTAGTGCCTTATTGCAAACAGGATGCATGTTTTGGAATATATTTAATTGTGTACAGGCTTCCTTTTTTTCACTCTGTTATTTAGGTTAGTATCGTAGAGTAACTACAATGTTGTTGATTCAGCCTCAGTTTTGTCCTATCAAAATCCCTGAGCGGTTTCCTTAATCTCTGGCAACTGAGTTAGGAAGGACTTCTGTATCTTTGTAATGACTGGGAGTATTGATACACCATCCAAAGTGTAATTAATAACTTCATCACGCGCAAAGGGATATTCAATGTCTGCTTTTACATATTTTACCCATCACCAATAGGTACCCTTCTTTGTGAGGCAGTGGAAAACCCCCCTGGTTTTTGTGGTCGAATCTGTGTTTAAAATTCACTGCTCGACTGTGGGACCTTACAGATAATTGTATGTGTGGGGTACAGAGATGAGGTAGTCATTTTAAATCATGTTAAACACATTTATTACATACACAGTGAGTCTATGCAATTTTTTATGTGACTTGTTAAGGACATTTTTACTCCTGAACTTTTTTAGGCTTGCCATAACAAAGGGGTTGATACTTACCGAGTCAATAATGTAATTCTACTTTGACATTATGGGGTATTGTGTGTAGGCCAGTGACAAAACATTCTATTTAATACATTTCAAATTCAGGCTGTAACAACATAATTAGGAAAAAGTCAAGGGGTGTGAATACTTTCTGCACAATAGCAGAAGACATTACATTTGTTTAATGATCAACAAGATAATTACTTCCGATTGTACATGTCCGTACAAGATGGCCTTGCAACAAAAACACTTGATCTTATGCAACATTGCTTGCCTGTCGTCAGTCATTTGAAGTGGTGCTGGACTAAAGCCACCACGTCACCTACAGTATCTAGGCAACAACAAGAAACATGCTGTACTGTGAACACATTTTCTTACACCTGCTGAGTTCATTGTGCGTTCAAGACCACTGGGAACTCCGGAAAAAAACCCATTCAAAACCATTTTCCCAGTCCGGAATAGTTTTTTTCGGGGTTTCCAATTGTTTTGAATACCAAAGTCGGAGGTCGGAGATTTCCAAGTTTCATGTTGTCTTGAATGCAACATCACTCCCATGTCCAGACTAACTTCATAGACAGGTGGCCATGAGTTCATGAACAGTTGCTTTCTACTTCTGTGGCAAATTTCAGAACAGATCTCCGATGTTGCGCTCTGTTTCCTGACTTGCAAAAAAACCTCCACAACATTGAGCGTTGCTTCCATCTTGATTGGGTAAGGGTAATTGTCACCGTGTCAACCGGGCCTTTGTGGCTTCAGACAGTCTGGCAGAAAATTACAGAGTAAAACAACACATGATCACAGCTGCTCCTCAGTCGCTTCAGGGAAAAAAGAAGAGACGAGACCAAAATACAGATAAAACCAACCCCAACTTAGCAACACATCTCCTTTTTAGCGAGACGTAAAACACGGACCCTAACCAAGAAAATGTAATAATAAACTCCCGGGGTCACCGTTGCTAGTACCTCAAAGACCTGACAACACATCATTATGCTGTAACTCCCATTGATCAACAGTCACCTGGTAATTGATATCAACAAAGTGCGTTTTCTTCACGCCTCTTTACCGCCACACCGGCAGTCATGACCGCAGTAAAATTCCACATGACCTTGGAGTCACGATAATCTCCTTTTACTACATGCTTTTGTAGTACCCAATTTGCTAACTTCCATCAGGTCCTAATGGCCTGGTACTCAGGGCTCGATTTTCCATCTAACCACTCTGACGTCAATGCAAATACAATAGAAAATCACTTCAAACACATCAAAACAGCTGGCCTATCCTACTTTTAAAACTCACCTCACTGTGATGATCAATTTGAAGAAAGAGGTTCTGTAGTTTGAAACAGTGTAAAACATAGTTGTTGTGGATGTTGTTTCAAAGCCTAACACAAAGAAATGGACAGCGCTTTCTAAAGTGATGATTCATTCATAACTCCCATACACATATTAGAGCTGATGCACATGAGCCTAAACCCGACATTTTTTGATGATGGTGCTGTTATACAATACATAGCCTACCGCATATTACACATGGCAGAAAGACATAAAACAAAACTGATTTTAAGATGTCTTTGGTACATAATTGGTCGATCCTATACTCCAAAATTAAACAAATTCTAGTGATCGCCTTTGAGCGTGGACTGTATTATTATGCCTACTGGATGGACTGATTACCTTATGCACCACTCCAAAATGTCTGTCCATGAGTCTGAGAACGTGTAGCCCTAGGCCATACTGTTGGTTCATTGATTGTGCAGGGAGGCTTACAGTTAGCCTACAATTAGTGAATTTGTATTTGATTATGAATAGCATAATAATAGGGATTTCTTTGTATATTTTCATAATTGAGTGACATTACTGTCAGCTATAGAGAATATCTCAGCACCGTGCGTTTCCATCTCCTCATCTCTCTCCTGTATTCCTTTCTTGAGCGAGCAGAAAGGCTGTCAACCTTTTAGTGAAATATGTTTCGTTGTGAAAACATGTTACTATTGATGTTCCCGAACAGATTTCACTTGGTTGCCCAAATTAATCAGCGGGCACTGTTCCTGCCCATTGTAATGATGTGCGCTAAGAGTCGGGAAGCAAGTTCAGGGAGTGTTTTAATCAAATAAATGGAACATAATACAAAACAAGAAACACTAACAGCACACAGACATGAAACAGAAACAATAACGCCTGGGGAAGGAACCAAAGGGAGGGACATATATAGGGAAGGTAATCAGGGAAGTGATGGAGTCCAGGTGAGTCTGATGACGCGCAGGTGCACGTAACGATGGTGGCAGGTGTGCGCCATAACGAGCAGCCTGGTGACCTAGAGGCCGGAGGCGCCACACGCACACGTGACATCCATTTGATAACGGGCCATTCTAAATCTAAGCTAATTTGGCATATTAGTAAAAACAAGAATAAATTGAGAATAGTCTGATGGGTGAAAATATGATCACTTGATGAGAGAACAGCTGTGCAGCCTGGGGCAAGGAACAGAGTGCAATATTTTTTTGCTACTTTCTCAAATCACCAATAGTCTATAGTCGCACCATGCAGCCCATATATGTTATGATTTCTAAAGACAAGATTTGCACCATTCACAACTAGGTGCCAAATAACTCTAAATCTAGTATATATGACCTGTTTCAAATGATCACTTTTACGCTCAACATAGTCACTTCATATGCGCACTCGCTCCTTGATGGGGAAAGAATATTATTTCTATTACATTCTTCTTACTAAACAATCATTTCAAATAAAATAATGACACAGGATCTATAAGAATATCTTGTCAGCTAAATGATCAAGCCTACAGCATGGAGAATAGCCAGATAACAAAGGCCTGCAGTAGGCCAACTCATATTCTGTTCTTCTAAAAGACATTTTTCTTCATATATCGTGTTTCTTTAGACCTGACTAAAATAAAGAATGGATTTCTTGTGAAGGTGTATATAAAATTGAGTTTGACTTTTTAAAATGTAGATGTTCCAAAGGGGCTCATCAGCGGCTTGGAAGTGTGGAGGCCTGGAGATGCTAAACATGTTTATGTTAATTAGGGTCAATTACCGGTGAGACCGGCAGTCTTTTGCATGACAATAACTGGCTGTCAAAATGTCATGACCGCAAACAGCCCTGCTCATTAGCATGGAGAATTCAGCAATGCGCTTTTCATTTCATGCCCCTCTCCTAAGCAGCCGCTTAAAATTCATTAACAAGTGTTCAGAGGGAAATCAAATTAAAGTAAGGACTACTCAAACAAGTTGTTCATTTATGTGTTTAAGTTGCGGCAGTGCACCCTCAAGCACCACGTGCACATCTCACGGGCACCCAACTTAAAAAGGGACTTTCGACAACGCTCGCGGACACAGATAGTGGTATCAATCACAACCCTGCTAGCTGCGCCGACTCTCACCGTCTGTGTTTTATTTACAGTACACCGGCGGTTTTTGTCGTTGTCAATAACGGGTTTTGTCATCGATATGACATTACACCATTACATTACACTAAAAGCAACAAAACCATAACACCCAACAAGACGGCAAACAAGACAGCACCTTTCAACCATAATATCAGTGGTTGGAATATTAAACAGCAAGTAAGAAATAAATAAACAATACTAATAAGTTATACTACTTTTAAAAAATACACCCATTACACATACATTTGTACTAACTTATACAAATGCCACATTGTTGACGATAATAAGTGCCATAAGGCTTTATTATGTCATCTGGTCTCAGACTTTGCCATAATGACCTGCATGTGTCACGTCATGATTAGTCATCTTATTCTAAATAGCGCCGAACCCCCTCCACTCCAACCTCTCAAGTCATCAGCCGAAAGGAGCTGGATGCGTCGGCCATTAAATTGATGCCTCGCGAGTCGGTAAATTGTGAGAGTTAAAAGCAGATAAATGTGGCGTAGTGATACGATCATAGCGGGATGCTTACCAGAGGGTCATAAACCCTCTAACACACGGGATGAAGAGCTAGAAGGATAGAAGGAGAAAGGGATGACACAGAGGAAGGGGAGTGGACACAGACGTTTTTGGCATAGATGGCACTGTAAACTAGCCCCGGTGGGGTGCAATAACAAGGAGACCATACGCAGGGCCACCCAGACGACACCAGCCGGAGTGACGGAGGAAGACCCTGGGACCAATGTTCCCTCAAATCTCAGGTCTGCTGAGCGTAAACTTGAACCTTGTGAAAATTCTGTGCAACTTCCAGCATGCGTTTACTGTGAAAACAGAAGCTGTACCCTCTTTAAGTTACAGTTTTACCAGCATCCAAGTAGACTGCTGTGGCTATTTGATCATAATGTAGGCATCAGAGTGGCCTACCATCAAAAACAATGGATCCCATAATATTTTAACATGGAAATAGCTGTTCTGTCAGTAGCAGCAAATGTGTGGTGTTCAAGGCCTACATTCCACGAGACTTTTGAAAAAAAAACATGCAGTGCTTGACATTAACCTCTACGGGATCAGTGTCCCTAACACAGGACAGCTGTTGCTCAATATGCAATAATGTGACTAGAATGACATTGTAAACAACAGCCAATTCCGAGACATAGACATGTCTTATATGGGCAGAAAGGTTCAATTCTTGTTAATCTAACTGCAACTCCATTTTACAGTAGCTATTAGAGCACAAAAATACCATGCTCGTTTGAGGATAGTGCACAACAAAACACTTATCACAGAAAGTGGTTTAATACATACACCTCTGAAGGTATATAATGTACTTACATTCAGTAATCGTGTCCTGATTTGTCATCCTGAGGGTCCCACAGATAAAATGTCTTATTGTTTTGTTGATAAAATCAATGTTTATACTCAAATGTAGGAACTTGGGTTCTTCAGTTTGACCCCCCCCCCACAGGCCTGAGTCGTGCCTGTCAATGCAATAGAATCCTACTCCAATGGGCTCTGCCTACAAGAAAATCTCTCGCACACTTAGTTTTGCATGATTCGTTTTGTTTCAGTATGTTACATTGAAAGTGGCTAATATTGCGTTGATTCACGCACAATTCCCACAGTACAGCGAAACGTTGATAGTGTTAACTGAAGGGGAAAACTCTAGAAAGTTGAGTGAAGTTCAAGCCTCAGACTTCTCTGCGCAGGCTGATATTTCTTCTGCACGCAGTTTAGAGGGAACATTGCATGGGTCTATAAGAGGCCCCAGATGACACCAGCCGGAGTGACAGAGGAGGACCCTGGGACTACAAGAGGCCTTACATTCAGGACCCTGAGACTACAAGAGGCCTTACATTCAGGACCCTGAGACTACAAGAGGGTCTTACATTCAGGACCCTGGGACTACAAGAGGCCTTACATTCAGGACCCTGAGACTACAAGAGGCGTTACATTCAGGACCCTGAGACTACAAGAGGGCCTTACATTCAGGACCCTGGGACTACAAGAGGGCCTTACATTCAGGACCCTGGGACTACAAGAGGGCCTGATATTCAGAACGCTAGCAAGTTTTCCACCACCTAGAATGGCTAATGGGGTGGGGGGTGGGGGTGTGTTCTGACACACACCAAGGGGTGGGTGTTCTGACTTGAGATCACTCGTGCAGAACTTTAGGTAAGTTAATCATTGATTTCAATGGGGAAATTACGTAAAAAAATGTGAGTTAGGCTGATATCAACTCAGAATACTACCCTAAATGAATACTTTTACCTCATACATGCCAAACAAACACACACAAACACGTACGCATCCCCCTCAAAGCCGATATCCATAAATGCATGCTCAATCACACTGACAGACCCTCCTCACATGACATCTGCTCTTGCTGAATTACTGCAGGGCCATGTGCGGAGCAGCCTTACAGGGGCCCCTGCCTCTGGCCCAGGCAGGTTAGCAAACACACGACAGGCCCTGCATGGAGGCTCATCTGGATGCCATCGGATCATCTCTATCTTTCCCCTCTTCTCTTCCTCCCTACTGTACTGTGTCATCTCTCTACTGTACTCGGTGGTTCTTTTCCAGTAGTGCCACACATATGGGAAGGCCCCTGCGGGGGCTAAACAAATCACTGTTGAGTCTGATGCTGATGCATATGGCTGAACACTCCACTAGAGGCAATCTGGTTACAGTGTGTGTGTGTGTGTGTGTGTGTGTGTGTGTGTGTGTGTGTGTGTGTGTGTGTGTGTGTGTGTGTGTGTGTGTGTGTGTGTGTGTGTGTGTGTGTGTGTGTGTGTGTGTGTGTGTGTGTGTGTGTGTGTGTGTGTGTGTGTGTGTGTGTGTGTGTGTGTGTGTGTGTGTGTGTGTGTGTGTGAGAGACTAGGAGTTAGTTATGACTCATTACTGTTACCCTCTACAGGCCCCGTGGTGCGTTATGCTTGCAGTGCATCAACAATGGTTCATAATTTCCATTGTTACCGCCATCCGACGCCTCAGCTCCTAATATCCATACATTGAGATTTACATCAACAATGCACTATTCCTCCCCTGTCACAAATGAGAGATGAGCCGTGTGAATTTGTGCTGAGGAAACTAAAAACCTTAATTAAAGCAGGAGAGCAAAAAAAACAAACAAAGATGGAATGAACGGAAACACCGGGCGAAAGAAAGGCTTGACTCCTCGGTGTTGACTCTCCCTCTCTCGCTGATGGACACCATCTCCTCCCCTGTCATGTTTGGCTACTCGAGAGAAATTGCCAGTTGAGAGCGTATCATTTGTAGCATTCAAAAAAAGAAACGGATACAAATGCACAAAAAAGTGGAAGTGGTGGTTGGTGCTGGTTGCTAGGGAACAAATAAGGGACCAAGTTCCATGGCTGCAGTCCAAACACTTAAAAGACACACCCTCGTCCACTCATCCTCACCTTATTCCCTCGGGGGAATCCCCGTAACCATCTTGGAGAGCGGTCCAAATGATAAGCCAAGCAAGGGAAGTTTGCAACGTAAGCCCCTCAGCCCTCGATTTTAGTCGGCTTTGCGAGTGTATAATTATGTTCACTCCGGGGCCTGAAACTCCCTACAATTCAATAGACGACAATTGTACATCCGCTAAGAAAAGTCAGCAAAGACTTAAAAACAACATCAACGGAGAAGACGACATACAAGTGCAAGTAAAAACGAATGCAGATTTGAGAGAAATTGTGCTACTAATGCACAAACACTTCTTGTAAAAAGTAAATATGTTTTTGTTTGGTTCTTTTGGAAATAGAAGAAATGAAAAAAATCCTTCTTCAGAAGTAGCTAGGCAGGCTAACGTTAATTAGCTAATTAATTTGCTAGCTATCATACAGTAGGCGTATGTAAATAATTACATAGTTAATATAAGTCGACATGCAATCATAATTGACTGTAGCACATTTAAAGCACCCACAAGCTACCGGTGGCTGAAAACACAATCATCGCGCGATGAACGAGTGACGAATTTACGGCCAAGGGTGGTCCATCTAAAAAAATCATTCCTTCCTCCCTCGCCCATTGCCCTGCAAATGTATACTTGTCAGACATCATGATAAGTCATCAGAAGTGCCCACTTAATTTGAGGGTGAGGGGGGGATAGGGTCTGTCTTAAGGGTTTGGACCGCAGCCAAACCCTGTGTACTTTTTGTCACGGGTCTCCCAGCAAAGGGAAGGATCTGGTGTAAACATCAAATGGCAGGGGGAAGAGACAGATGCATTTTTTACAATTAGCATGGCGAGGATTTGGTATTTCTTTAGGATCCCCATTAGCTGTTGTGAAAGCAGCAGCTACTCTTCCTGGGGTCTACACAAAACGTAAACATAACATAATAGAGAACATTAATAGACAAGAACAGCTCAAGGACAGAACTACAATTAAGAAATGGCACACTGTGGTAGCCTACATATCAATGCATACACAAACTAAAGAAACGTCCTCTCACTGTCAACTGTGTTTATTCTCACCAAACTTGACATGTGTAAATATTTGTATGAACCTAACAAGATTCAACAACTGACACATAAACTGAACAAGTTCCACAGACATGTGACTGACAGGAATTGAATAATGTGAACAAAGGGGGGATCAAAATCAAAAGTAACAGTCAGTATCTGGTGTGGCCACCAGCTGCATTAAGTACTGCAGTGCATCTCCTCCTCATGGATTGCACCAGATTTGCCGGTTCTTGCTGTGAGATGTTACTCCACTCTTCCACCAAGGCACCTGCAAGTTCCCGAAAATTTCTGGGGGGAATGGCCCTAATCCTCACCCTCCGATCCAACAGATGCCAGATGTGCTCAATGGGATTGACATCCGGGCTCTTCGCTGGCCGTGGCAGAACACTGACATTTCCTTGCAGGAAATCACGCACAGAACAAGCAATATGGCTGGTGGCATAGTCATGCTGGAGGGTCATGTCAGGATGAGCCTGCAGGAAGGGTACCACATGAGGGAGGAGGATGTCTTCCCTGTAAAACACAGCATTGAGATCGCCTGCAATGACAACAAGCTCAGTCCGATGATGCTGTGACACACCGCCCAAGACCAAGACGGACCCTCCATCTCCGAATCGATTCCGCTCCAGAGTACAGGCCTCTGTGTAACACTCATTCCCTCGACGATAATCGCAAATCCGACATTCACCCCTGGGGAGACAAACCCGCATCTTGTCAGTGAAGTGCACTTTTGCCAGTCCTGTCTGGTCCGGCGACGGTGGGGTTGTGCCCATAAGCGACGTTGTTGCCGGTGATGTCTGGTGAGGACCTGCCTTACAACAGGCCTACAAGCCCTCAGTCCAGCCTCACTCAGCCTATTTGCGGACAGTCTGAGCACTGATGGAGGTATTGTGCGTTCCTGGTGTGACATGGGCAGTTGTTGTTGCCATCCTGTACATGTCCCGCAAGTGTGATGTTCGGATGTACCGATCCTGTGCAGGTGTTGTTACACATGGTCTGCCACTGCAAGGATGATCGGCTGTCCGTCCTGCCACCGTTTAGCGCTGTCTTAGGCGTCTAACAGTACGAACATTGCAATTTTTTGCCCTGGCCACATCTGCAGTCCTCATGCCTCCTTGCAGCATGCCTAAGGCACATTCACGCAGTTGAGCAGGGATCCTGGGCATCTTTCTTTTGGTGTTTTTCAGAGTCTGTAGAAAGGCCTATTTTTTTGCTGAGTTTATATAGGTCAAATGGGAGAGGAATTGTGCCATGAGATGTTGCTTTATCTGCTTTTTGAAAACAGGTTTTCTGTTCATTTTAGCAATATGAGATGGAAGGGAGTTCCATGCAACAATGGCTCTATATAATACAATACGCTTTCTTGAATTTGTTCTGGATTTGGGGACTGTGAAAAGACCCCTGGTGACATGTCTGGAGGGGTAAGTGTGTGTGTCAGAGCTGTGTGTAAGTTGACTTTGCAAACTATTTTGCAAACCATGTTTCTTATAAAAAGAAGTGATGCAGTCAGTTTCTCCTCAAGTCGTATCCAAGAAAGACTGGCATGCATAATATTTACAGTTGAAGTCATAAGTTTACATACACCTTAGACAAATACATTTAAACTTAGTTTTTCACAATTCCTGACATTTAATCCTAGTAAAAATTCCCTGTCTTAGGTCAGTTAGGATCAACACTTTATTTTAAGAATATGAAATGTCAGAATAATAGTAGAGAGAATGATTTATTTCAGCTTTCATCTCTTTCATCACATTCCCAGTGGGTCAGAAGTTTACATACACTCAGTTAGTATTTGGTAGCATTGCCTTTAAATTGTTCGGTCAAATGTTTTGGGTAGCCTTCCAACATCTTCCCACAATAAGTTGGGTGAATTTTGGCCCATTCCTCCTGACAGCTGGGGGAACTGAGTCAGGTTTGTAGGACTTTGTTGTCCTTAACCTCTTGATACTAGCCATCCCGGATCCGGGATCGTGAATACAGCCTCAAGCTCATTACCATAACGCAATGTTAACTACTCATGAAAATCGCAAATGAAATTAAATTAATATGCTAGCTCTCAAGCTTAGCCTTTTGTTAACAACAATGTCATCTCAGATTTAAAAAAAAATGCTTCTCAAGCATAGCAAACTAGCATTTGTGTAACAGTACTGATAGCTAGCGTAGCATTTAGCATTTGCATCAGCAGGAAACATTTTCACAAAAACCAGCAAAAACATTCAATAAATCATTTACCTTTGAAGAACTTCAGATGTTTTCAATGAGGAGACTCTCAGATAGCAAATGTTCAGTTTTCCTGAAAGATTATTTGTGCAGGAGAAATCGGTCCGTTTTCTGCGTCATGTTTGGCTACCAAAAAAAAAAACGAAAATTCAGTTATAAAAACGCCGAACTTTTTCCAAAATAACTCCATAATATCGACTGAAACATGGCAAACGTTGTTTAGAATCAATCCTCAAGGTGTTTTTCTACATATCTCTTCAATGATGTATCGTTCCTGGAAGTGTGCTTCTCCCTCTGAGTCGCATGGTAAAATGATTGCACCTGAGAATTACGCACCAACTTAGACAAAGGACACGGGGCAGACCCCTGGCAAATGTAGTCTCTTATGGCCAATCTTCCAATGATATGCCTACAAATACGTCACAATGCTGCAGACATCTTGGACGAACGGCAGAGAGCATAAGCTCGTTCACGGCACATTCACAGCCATATAAGGAGACGATAGTAAAACAGAGCCTCAAAAATTCAGCTCATTTCCTGTTTGATGTTTCATCTTGATTTTGCCTGTAGCATCAGTTCTGGGGCACTCACAGATAATATCTTTGCAGTTTTGAAAACGTCAGTGTTTTCTTTCCAAAGCTGCCAATTATATGCATCGCCGAGCATCTTTTGTGATAAAATATTGCGCTTAAAACGGGCACATTTTTAATCCAATAATGACATTAGCGCCCCCATAGGTTGAAGAGGTTGGGGGCGCTATGTCATTATTGGATAAAAAACTCGCCCGGTGTCCTTTGTCTAAGTTGGTGCGTAATTCTCAGGTGCAATCATTTTACCATGCGATTCAGAGGGAGAAGCACACTTCCAGGAACGATACAACTGAATTTTCGTTTTTTTTTTTGGTAGCCAAACATGACGCAGAAAACGGACCGAGAGTTGTATGGCATTGAAGCTCGTCTGGAGGGTTGTTAACACAGTGTCCAAAGAAGGGCCAGAAGTATACAAAATACAGAGCAGTATACAGAGCAGCTCACAGAGCAGCTATGCACCTGTACATAGCCCATCTATAATTTAGCCCAAACAACTACCTCTCCCCCTACTGTATTTATTTATTCTGCTCCTTTCCACCCCATTATTTCTATCTATACTTTAAACATTCTTCAACTGCAAATCTACCGTTCCAGTGTTTTACTTGCTATATTGTATTTACTTCACCACCATGGCCCTTTTTAACCTTTACCTCCCTTATCTCACCTCATTTGCTCACATTGTATATAGACTTATTTTTCTACTGTATTATTGACTGTATGTTTGTTTTACTCCATGTGTAACTCTGTGTTGTTGTATGTGTTGAACTGCTTTGCTTCATCTTGGCCAGGTCGCAATTGTAAATGAGAACTTGTTCTCAACTTGCCTACCTGGCTAAATAAAGGTGAAATAAAAATAAAGAAAGAAAGAAATAAACTGTCAAAACATGTGGTAAATGCTCTGCAGTTGTGCATTTGGTTTGCTAATTTAGTAGCTAGTTAGCCATCTAGCTATCTGGTTAACTTCTTCCAAAATCAAGTTTTCCTTGGTAACAACAGTGAATCCCCTCTTGGATGAAGTCATAATATTTGTTTTATGTGTGCAGAAAACTGTGCATAGTATTTTTATTTACTTTATGAGCTGCTTTGCAAATACTTTAGGTCAATGACTGTATAAAATGTTTGCAATGCGCTCGTTAGCATTTAGTTAGTATTCTCTATGGGATTCTACATTTGCTTGTTAGCACTGCTAACATTTGTACTACAGTAGAGCGTCTTGTGTTCAGTGTCGGTATTACACAAAGTCGGTATGAAGGTATGACCATCTGGATACCGCCCAAGCCTAATACAAATAATATTTACAGCAAGTGCCTCCACACAGGTGTGGTTCCTGAGCAATTTCTAAGCAATTAACGTCCCATCACGCTTCGGGTCTTGTATAAAATGCTGGGCAGGCCCCGGTGGACATTTTTTTATGCTACCGTTGCTATACCCCCATAGGTTGACAATGACCCCAATCACAGATCATGAGTGGTCACTGAATGGTTTGATGAGAATGAAAACTTTGTAACCCATATGCCATAGCTGGGTCAGTCACCAGATCTCAACCCAACTAAACACTTATGGGAGATTCTGGAGCGGTGCCTGAGACAGCGTTTTCCACCACCGTCAACAAAACACCAAATTCTGGAGTTTCTGGTGGAAGAATGGTGTTGCATCCCTCAAGTAGAGTTCCAGACACTTGTAGAATCTATGCCAAGGTGTTCTGAAATTCGTGGTGTCAAATTGACCTATTAAGACACTTTATGTTGGTGTTTCCTTTATTTTGTCAGTTACCTGTATACACAGTGTATGTACTGTCAATCTGGGCGTGGCTCAGGGAGTGTGTGATAAGGCCAATGTAGCGATTTTCAATGCCAAATCATTTCTGTATAAAAGTTAAGTACTTTACTGTGATAGTTTTCAATCAAAATGGTCTAAAATAAACCAAAATAACTTTTTAGCAAGAGCAAATACTCAAGCAAAAGTTTTGCTAGGATTATCTGGGAGTGGTCTGAGTGGGGAGGGGAAAGCTGAAAACTAGCTGTTATTGGCAGAGGTTTGGAACTCTTTCTTATTGGTCCATTAACTCATTTACTGTCCCACCAAAACAGACATTTTAGGCACTATTTTCAAGCATCTCATCATAATTTTCACAATATTATTTCAACCTCATAGTGTGTAAATGTATATAAAACACAGGAGAATAATCTTTTTGACTGCACTGGGCCTTTAAACATGCACGCGCAGTCACAGAAAAAGTGTTGGGGTGTGATTGTGTGTTTGTTGTACCTACATGTCAAAAGGGTTTAATACCAATTTCTGCCACCTCTTCTGCTGCTATTGGAAATCAATACATCAACTGGTCCGTTGAGTCCCAAGTACCCATCCAATACTATGCCGTTTGGTCTCAACAGGCCTCCATGTTGCCCTCTGGCTAAAATCCACCTGTCTACCTGCACTTTGGTGCCCACTAATATGCCTGATCTAAAATGACAGCGCCCTTAGCTCACACCGCTTTCAACTCCCTCCTCCCCCCAAAAAATGATAGGTCTACTTTTTGTGTTATGTGTGACACACACCCACACAGTCTTCCTCCAATACACAGGCACACTTGCCCTTAGTATGCAAATGAAATGCTGCTGCTGCTATACATTCATGATTACATGAGAGGAGAATATCTAACAGAGTCAAATGTTGATATCACAAAAATAATGTACTGGTTCCCTCACAAAACATATGCCCCAATTTCTCCCAACCTAATTTATAAACTCCTCTCTTTCTCACTTGTTCCTGCACACCTCAGAGTCCCGGCCGGTCTCGCTCCATCAAGCCAAAGATTTATCAAGTCGGGATGAAAACAAACAAGCAGTGTGTGGTCATCCTAAGTGGGCCTAATTGCCTCTTTAAAATTCCACCACCGAGCTATTAAAGGGCCGCATTCCCATTTTTCCCCCTCTCTCTTTCTATTTCTCTCATTCTCGTTCTCTTTCTTTCTCTCTTTCCTCCTGCATCTCCCTCTCTCTCTCTCCTTCTCTCCCCCTCTCCCATCTTGAAACGTGGCAAGCGATTAGTCCGAGTGACTTAATTCATTAGGGGCTCCTAATGATTATTAAACTGCACATGTGAGAATGTAACCCGGGGGCAGGAGAGAGAGAGGGAGAGAGAGAGAGATGGAAGGAGTGTGTGGGAGAGATGAAGGGGATTAAAACAAGAGAATACATTTCTGAAAATAACTGGGGGCATAATATTGGAGGTGTTATCAAGGACAGCACACAATACAATCTTCCCGCTTCTTTAAAAAAGATATGAACAATTGGGACATAAGTGCGCCATACACTCATGCAAAGAAAAGGGAGACCCTTTGGCATTGTGACAGTTAGGTCAAAAGCATCTCTTCCAAACTCCTTCAAAAAATAACAAATTCCTACGTGCACACACACACGCGCAAATAAGTACATATACAAAACACGCGAAGGCTTCCTGTCTCTCCCATTCTCTCTCGTCTCCCCACACCTGACGTTATCCATAAGGGAGATTTATTAACTCCTAGGAGTACATTTATGAGAGACAGCTTCCACAGTCAGAGCAAAGGCTGGCTAAGAAATTGCTTTTGAGGGATAAAAAAAAAACTGAATTGAAAGATTTATTTCAATCTACACCAAGGATGCATGATACATTCAATCTGTTTATTTGAGTGAAACACTCATTTCTTGGAGAAGAAGTCTAAAGGGTAGATAAGGCTGAATTGCGTTTATTGGGTGAGTAGCGTTCAAGAGGGCCCTGCTTGGACTCGCTCAGATCCATTTGGTTGTCATTGTTACATTGCGCTGAGGGGGGTGCGTCTTTTATTCATTTTGTTTTGTTTGCTTTATTGATAGATTGATTGTTACCTTGAACATCGGCGCCGTGATGAAGGACCTCAAACAAAAACACGACTGGCAGACGTTCCCTCCGATGCACCGTTCGTCTCCGTCTCTCAGACAGCCTGACTGGCTAGCCCATAAAACATGATCAATATTCTGTTTCCTTGGTCAACTATTCATTTCATTCACAGAGAGAGTGTCAGTAGCTAAAATCTTTAAAAAAGTCAGTCCCCTAGAGACCACCACAATTACCCAATAATTGGATGTCGTTTTTCTTCTTCCTACCGCAGTATAGACACAGTGGTTGAACTTGAATTAGTATTTATAATGGGGGAATATGTGATATGACACAAACAAGGCTGGCTAATAGAGAGAGAATGGCTCTCTCCCGTGCGACCGACAGACGGGCTGTGGAGAAAAGGTCACGGCGTGATGGAGTAGGGACCCGTCGCACAAACAGAGGGGAAAGAGGGCGGTCCCAGAGGGGAAAGAGGGCGGTCCCAGAGGGGAAAGAGGGCGGTCCCAGAGAGGAAAGAGGGCGGTCCCAGAGAGGAAAGAAGGCGGTCCCAGAGAGGAAAGAGGGCGGTCCCAGAGGGGAAAGAGGGCGGTCCCAGAGGGGAAAGAGGGCAGTCCCAGAGGGGAAAGAGGGCGGTCCCAGAGGGGAAAGAGGGCGGTCCCAGAGGGGAAAGAGGGCGGTCCCAGAGGGGAAAGAGGACGGTCCCAGAGGGGAAAGAGGGCGGTCGGTCCCAGAGGGGAAAGAGGGCGGTCCCAGAGAGGAAAGAGGGCGGTCCCAGAGAGGAAAGAGGGCGGTCCCAGAGGGGAAAGAGGGCGGTCCTAGAGAGGAAAGAGGGCGGTCCCAGAGGGGAAAGAGGGCGGTCACAGAGGGGAAAGAGGGCGGTCCCAGAGGGGAAAGAGGGCGGTCCCAGAGGGGAAAGAGGGCGGTCCCAGAGAGGAAAGAGGGCGGTCCCAGAGGGGAAAGAGGGCAGTCCCAGAGGGGAAAGAGGGCGGTCCCAGAGAGGAAATAGGGCGGTCCCAGAGGGGAAAGAGGGCGGTCCCAGAGAGGAAAGAGGGCGGTCCCAGAGGGGAAAGAGGGCGGTCCCAGAGGGGAAAGAGGGCGGTCCCAGAGGGGAAAGAGGGCGGTCCCAGAGGGGAAAGAGGAACCGAAGAAGACAGGGAAGGGGACTGAAGAGGCAAAGGGCGAAGTAACTCTCCGTCCGTATGGTCAGGAGGAGAGGGTAACCAAATCGCCATTAGCAACGTGACATCCCCAGTTGGATTTTAGTAGGGTAAGGGTGTTCTATTTAAACTAGCCTTTTGAAATACACAACCAGCTGAGAGAGATGTGCATTCATTTACCATATTATATTCACAACCTCTAGACAGGTTTACAAGAGATCTTTCATTAGAGATACATGGAGGAAGAGTTGTAATTGTATGTCACCGTTGGGGGCATATAGGCTTTCGCCTCATTGCCAGGGATCCTGGGAGGGAATACGACCTGTATGGTGCCGACTTGGCTAAAGCCTTTAATGCCGGAGGGATTAATGGACGAGGGCTCAGGACGTAGCGTGTGGCCTCGGTTCAAGCCGGGGTGAAAGGTCAGAGATGCCGGCGGCTGACAGACGGAGAGAGATCAGATCCAGGACAAGCCTCCATCAGGAATCAAAACACCAACAGACAGCGTGGCCGGCTTTGTCCTCAGTGTGTCAGACCAGATGCCAGCGACGTCAGCTCATCTCAGGGGAACTGGTAATGGTGCCACGTGGGTCCCACCCGCTGGGCTGGCAGGCTGGGTGGCAGGGCGTGAGCACCAGGCTACAAGCTGGGGGTTTGGCCCTGGGAAGAGAGCCCCTGTCTGGGGATGAGCGGAACTGTTCATGAGGTGAGCAAGGATGGGAATACAGCTGCCAGCAGAATGCTTGTATTGTGGCAATGCTAGACACAACTTTGTCTTTTTAAAGTAAGATACATCAAGCTGTTGGCCTCTGTGGATAAGAATGGCAAAACTAAAGCAGAGTTTAGAAGAAATCAACAATAATGGAACCCAAGTCTGTGTACTATATTTGTTTGTGAGACTGGCCAATGTCTATCTGTGTTTATTGCTATTCAAGTGTATGCTGCTCTTTGAATCTGAAATTGGCCAACCAATTCAAATGTGCAAATTTATTCCTGCAAGTTGGTGTATAATCACATTTCGGGGAACCTCTCGCTGACAACCAGACCTGCTGATTCAGACTGGCTATCCTGTGATGTTAAACATTAAACTCCCAGCCCGACAGTATATCCTCCTTGACCCATGCACCTCGTACTAATCTCCTCATTGGGTCAGAGCAAGAACAGGTAGGGGAGGAGCAGCTCTGCTCCTACATGACCCAGGAGCCTTGTCGGCGGAGGTTAGCTTGGCACCATTGGTCGGGTAGAAATATGCATCATTAATGAATTAGGAAGTGGATCTGGAGTCTCCCTGGCACCCCAGTAGTCAACTCTATCAAACCACGCCCTATTGCCTTGTGCTTATGAATAATGCATGAGCCCCTTCCTTCCAGGTGGGACTGAGGCTGTAAAATAAAATAAAATAAAGAATATGAATATTCAGTCACTCGGCGGGTAATGAATTCTAAATGTTCAGGGCGGGGTGTCTGCTTTTAGATTGCTGGGAGTCCATCTCCACTGTGTGCAACTGTTAGAGTGTGCTGATGGGGAGAAATGAGAGACTTTATATGCATTGACAGGGCTGAAATTTTGCCCTGCACTTTTAAATCGCTTGTCTGACTGCACATGGAGATGTCAATCGGACATTGGGGAAGGCGGCCATTTTGTGGTGATTTGTCAGAGCATATAAGAAGGACAAGGGAAAGGGGGAAAAATAAACAATCTATTGGTTAACAAAAAGGGCTTTGTGTAGTTGGCTTTACGTACACTCACTCAACACACAAAGGGCCTACTATCGCTACAGGAAATGACATAGGCCTAAAATGTTGACCGTTCCATTCCAGAGACCATTCCTAAAAGAATATCATGTATGTGCTTATATCACATTCTAGAGACATGTTCATGTCCTAGGATACCACATTATCAGCTCTAACCTGATTCCTTGTTGTTGGTGACCATGTTGCTTTGATATTTGCAGGGAAAACATAGAAGTAAAATCCCACCAACGTCCAGCTTAGACAAACCACCAAGCCTCGGAAAGTTAATGCGTACAACGCGTGGAACACGGGGGCCGGCAGGATGCCATTGTGGCTCCGAACGTCATTCCAGAACTCCCGGGCAGCGGCGCGGGGCTAAACCCGGTGATAGATACCATACTTTGGCTAATTTCCTCCTCGGTGGACACGAGTCATCAGAATATGACGGCATTGGATGGACAGGGGGAGGGGAGAGAGAGAGAGGGAAAGGAGAGAGAAATCAGCCCAGCCAAGCGTCAGAGGAGCCGTCGGCCGCCCCGTCCAACCCCATTAGGTCGAATCGCGGCAACAGCGAGCCCGGGCGGGTGGCATTGTGCAGTCCACCTCTGAATAATAAACCAACGCTTTACCACCCCCCCACCACTAGTCCAGCCGAGGAACAGGCCTCGACTGGCTTCATTTAACGCCCAGTGACACCTTCAGACTAACTCTAATTAACAGGGAAACAAATGGCCCCAGCCATAACAAGGGGCCTGAATGCCCTTCTTAATGCAATGGCTTCATCTAACAAAACAATTCAGTCGAACACAACTCGCTAACAGTGAACAGTAAACCAGGAAGTGGGGAGAATGTTGATAGCCAAGGAGATCGAACGAGGTCTGCTGTTTTCCTGCCCTGCTCATCAGTTACTATGACCTGATTGGTTGGGTGTGCTGTCCCTCTCAATATGGACAATCCGGCTCCAATGGAAGTGGCTCCCGCTGATGCTCAAGCTAATTTGGACATTTGCTCAAGCATGAAATATAGTCGCGTTAGAGCTAAAACTGCAATTAATCCAACCCAGATACGGTGTACCCGTTAAAACAAATCAAACAGACCAAAATATCAAACGTTATACAAATTCCAACATAATTAATTAACAAATCCATGGCTTACACACAACCTCTACACATCATACTGTCAAAAAAACCAATGACTACAATGTAAGTGATTATATATCTACCAGAAAGCTCTCTGATGTAAATTTGACCAACGTTTGGCCATTTTCCCTTTGAAGGTTCAGAGTAATTGCCTGTGGATGACTTTAGCCTTCCAATTCCCTGGAGGCCTAATTGTAATGTATTGTTGAGAAGGGCCTCAGGGCTCTCCTGGTAGTCTTATTTATTTTTGCCATTCATCAGTCTGTTAAATATAGTCAATACCGCTGTCGGCGTAAATTACACACCCACACTGTGGAAGCTGCTTTTCGCCGGCGTAAGAGAGGCGCAAAGGACCTTGAGCCGGTGCCAAGAGGAGTTCTTCAACCCAACAACTGACGCTGATTCAGGAAAGTAGGGATGTAAAGGGAGGAGCTGGAGGCCTTTGTTTTGTCGTTTTTTGTATTTTCTTCCCACCATTGTGAAGGAAGGCAGAGGGTTCATCGAAGTGCCTCAGACAACAAGAGGAGGACTGTCTGGCACGGTCAGCTCTTAGACTGACTGAGAAAGGTTCTCTCTCTCTAGGGCTCTGAGAGAAAGGCTTCAAATGTCGACGGGCTTCAAAAAGGCCAGACTACAACATCTTACAGGCATCAGAGTCTTGACTAACAATTTCTTATGAACGCGTAAACACACGCCTGCATATCTCATCAATGCATCTGCAGCTAATAACATCATGGAGTTATGGTATATCCCACATTTGGTTTCGTTAAGAGTTAATACAACTGGTATTGTGCCTTCAAATCAATTACAGGGTGCTCAGGAAAACTGGGCCAAGCAGACTTTGCCAGATTTTTCATTGCAGCCCCCAAACACCACCCACGCTTCTCCAACATATCTAAGCTGATCACAGCTATCAACTAAATGTACCAGCTCGGCTATACTCTTGGGCCACCAGCAATGCTGCATATAGCTGCAATCCTATTTTCCATTGTTAATTTCGGTTTCACCATTGATCAAGCTAATGAAAAGTACACCAAAGTAACCTCGCCAGAGGGAATGTGACTGCAAACACTATTCTAACTGATTGTGCTCTGTGGCCTAATAGAAACCAATGTACTGCCGAAAAAGCATTTAGTTCTTTGTCTCTATAGCTGACATGAGTACAGACACCTGTCCCCACACACACACTGTACAAACACTTCAACCCCCCCCCCCACGCACTAACAACCAGCAATAATGATAATCTATAACTGCACTCCAGTCAGGTCCCTGGACAGACATTACAGCTATATTGCTGCCCAATAAATAACCACACAAATAAAGCGGCTATCCCGTTGAGCATCACAATGTTCTGGGGTGTATGCAAAACAGGTTAATAGCACCGTACTGCAGGTCACTGCCACACCATTTGCCCCTTTATCGACTTCAGTGCAATTCCAAAGGAATTAGAGTGGCATCACAATTCCTCACAAGAGTTGCCTCCGGGTTTCGCACAAAGGGGAGCCTTCTGCAGGAATGACAAAAGCCATTTGTTTTACGAGGTTGTGTACTGTATGTATTCACCAGTACTTCTCTCAAGGACCTGGATGTTGAGAGGGAAATGGCAAGCACAGCATAAACGCCTTCCGCATACCTTTTCTAGAGGAACCCTTCATGTCAGTGGGAATCATGAAATGTCAACAGAGGCTCTCATTTTCATCTGTCACACGTTTTCCGGAGGTTTCAGTAGCGTTTGCTGGTGAGTGTGTGTCGAGCTCGAAGGGAGGCAGCAGGAGACAGACAGACAGACAACTACATTGACTGGTGACTTTTGATATTGTCACTGTCGCAATGTCTCCCTCTCCCGTTTCCATCCCGATGACCCCAGCCACCTTCGAGGCTCGTCCTAGGGGCTTTCCTCCCCCGCCCACACGGCTGTCAGGTCTATTGCCTGTGTCTGTCATGTGTGCCCCCCCTTTCCGTCCCTTCTATTCCCTCCACATTCACACAAACACACACATCAAGCTCACACACCTTTTATATTTTCAGTACACACATGTACACAACCTATACATATTATTAACAAACAAAACACAAAATACTATAGTATACTGAAGGAATCAATAAAAATACAAAACAAAAAAGCTGAATTGGTAGTAGCTCCTGTACACAACTACCCTTCAGAGAGTTGGTTCAAATGCAAGAGATTATTTGTATATTAAGGCAGTTTGAGTGACAGCCCTATAAAACATGGGGAGGGAGGGGAAAAGGGGAGGAGAGATACAAATGGTGTTCGCCGTCTGTCAGACAAGAGGCAAAGAGGCCTTGACATGGACCAGCTCAGACAAGGAGTTCCCTGTCGAGAGTAGGAAGAATGAAGGAGGAGAGAGGGGAAATGAGGGGAGAAGAAGAGAGCAGGGGACAGAGAAGAATCAGGTGAAACATTGACAAAACAGAGAGAAATGTGTAGAGGAAGGAAGGGGGAGGGATGGGTGGGTGGAATAGGGCAGGGGAGGTAGAGAGCACGGGTCCCTCTTTACAACATTTCATTGATCGGGTCCAGTTAGCGCCCGCCGCCTCCATCCACCACTATATCCTCCATGCTTGCCCCCACCCCCCAATACCCACTCGCAGGGCCAAAGTGATAGACAGTGAGAATTCAGTGATAGCATTTGATTGTCAACAGAAGTGGCAGTTATACATTTGCTCCAGGATAGCTATTTATTGTGACTACCCGGGAGTGAGTGAGGGAAGAGAGAGAGAGAGAGAGAGAGATGGAGGGAGATAGAGACAGTGCAAGGGGGGAGGGTGCGAGACGTGCAAAGGCCAGCTTTCTAATTTCTAACTCCCATCAACCACCCGATGATGAAAGCACTTTTATAGGAATAACATTCACAGGGAGGCGGAATCTTCTGAGCTGCGACTAAAACAACTCCTCTACAGCAGAAGTGATCTGGGCGCAGCAGAGGCAGCTTAACCAAAATGAGCATTTTACAGTAAAATATGCCATTTTCTGCGGGTTAAGAGCACATTAATCTTTGTTTACTGTATGATACTGGTAGAGCTCAATATTTGGGGGTTGTGCACCGAATAACAATTCCCCCCTCCCTCTTCTCCCCTGTTATCAAAGGTTCCATCTTGGATTATTTCTTCAATTTCTTAAAAGCTTAAGTCAACCTTTTGAATTATCCAATCAAGTGTGAAGGGGGACAGGAGGAGGGCGCTTGGCATTTACAAATGCAGGTGGTGCGGTGAAATATGTGAGCCATATTTCAACATCTGCGGGGGTGACACACGTGCGCACGCTGCACACGCACCACGCATGCACAAGGCACACAGCGTTGACTGCACATTAACACCAGGCTGCAGCAGGTAGGTGTGTGTGTTTACCTTTGACATCAGCCTGACAGCCTTTTAATTACACTTGGGTGCCACTGTGGCTTTCTCTTTCCACGGCCACCACTGACACATCACACACACACACACACACACACACACACACACACACACACACACACACACACACACACACACACACACACACACACACACACACACACACACACACACACACACACACACACACACACACACACACACACACACACACACAGCCCTCCCATCCAACACACACTAACGGCTGCATCAAGGGGAGGGGGCAGGACTGGGTCTACCTGTGGCTGGACCTGGCTACATTGACTCATCTAACTAACTAGATGGCAAACAAACGTCTCTGGCCTGTTTGATGAGTGGCAGCTGATGGTGCCGCTTCATAATGGGGCCTTGGTGTGTATGTGCGTTGGGGAGGACAGGTTCAAAGAAACGCCTGGAATAGAATACATGGAACGGTATCAAACACTTCATTTCCATGTGCTTGATACCATTCCATTCCAGCCATTGTTATGAGCTGTCCTCCCTTTCCTAGACTCCTGCGGTGTGTATGTGCGTTCATGTGTGTGTGTGTGTGTGTGTGTGTGTGTGTGTGTGTGTGTGTGTGTGTGTGTGTGTGTGTGTGTGTGTGTGTGTGTGTGTGTGTGTGTGTGTGTGTGTGTGTGTGTGTGTGTGTGTGTGTGTGTGTGTGTGTGTGTGTGTGTGTGTGTGTAACCGGCGTATGGTGATTTATAGGGTGCTGATGTTGGTGCCAAGTCTGCCAAAGGGGGCACGACAGCGGGCACGGCAGCGGGCACAGGTGGGCTGGCACACTACCGTATTTCGAGACACTGTCTGAGGACAAGACCTCCATATACATACTCACAATGCACACACTGTGCATTCAGACACAGAACATGACACGCTGATCCTACGATAACGAGACCAAGGGCAATGGTATAATGGACAGGCATCGACAGACGTTGCCTTAAGACGGGCAGAACACTAAAACAGATGATAAAGATCATTATTTCAACAAACAAAAGGTGAGTCACAGTAGAACACGAGTTACTTCGACAAAGAAATATCTTAAGACACTCCAAAACGTGGATCTTGTAATTAAGGTCCAACTGTGAAAACCACAGGAAGGCAAAGTACTTTTTCTGCAGATCAAGCTGCAGTACTTCTATGAAATAACTAAAACTGCAACAAAGGAAACACATCCGATTCTCAACATACAACGTAGCTCTCTCTCTCTCTAGGGTCAATCTCTCATCCTCTCTCGTATGTTTGGGTGACACGGCGGAGGCGGCGTGCGGGGGGGAATTTTCTGTTTAATATGTATCCGAACACCTCGCGGTGCCTGGCCCATCCGAGACCTCCCGGCGTTCATTGTAATTTCATTAGCTAGTTTTTGGCGACAATGAGCGACAACGAGCGCCTGTCACGTCAACATGTCAAACTCTGCCATCACTCTTCCCCCCCTCCCTCACTGATATCCTCAACAAATACACACACACACACACACACACACACACACACACACACACGCACGCACACACACACACACACACACACACACACACACACATACACACACACACACACACACACACACAGTGCCTTGCAAAAGTATTCAGACACATTTTAGTATTCAGACACATCAGTATTCTTCACATTTTATTCTGTTACAAAGTGGGATTCAAATGTACGTAATTGTCATTTTTTTTGTCAACAACCTACACAAAATACAATAACTAAAACATTGTTTTTACATAAATATTCAACTCCTTGAAACAACACATGTTAGAAACACATTTGGCATCGATTACAGTGGTGACTCTTCTTATGTAAGTCTATGAGAGCTTTGCACACCTGGATTGTGCAATATTTGCACACGATTCTTTTCAAAATGATTCAAGCTGGGTTAAGATGCTGGGTTAACATCTCATGTAGCCTAGCCAATAGGCCTATATATTTTGATACGGTTTGTATCACAACTAAAGTGGCCACATAACTTCTTAAAGCACATTCATCTGCTTTACAAGGGGTGTAGAGCCCAACTGGCATACATACGCAGCGCCTGAGTTTCAAGTTTGAGGCAGATCATTTTCACCGTGACAATGCACCTCTATAATGAAAGCATGACATTATTTGTGGTTACTTTAGAGAATGGTGATTCCCGCTAATTGACTGCATTTTGGAACATTGCTGAGCTTATAACGTGATGAAATAGCCTAATAGACTGTCAACATTTTAAGCTAAATGTTTTGATCTGTTGCTCAAAAAAGGTTTTGATGCGAGTGGTTGGGATCTATTGCATCCCATAACTGCCCCAGACTATGTTTGGAATATTTATTTCTCGCACATAATAGGTCAACTTTTGTACTATGGGGGATAGTAGATTGACATAGGCTAGTGCTTTAGCTGTTCGTTAGACCTACTCATCTTGTTGGCTGATGAAAAGTAAATGTGGACAATTCTTCCAATATCTTCAATGTGCGCCACGGAATTGGATAAGGAAGCACGCAGTTGCGTCCCTGATGTGTGTCTGTCTTCACTTGTAGCCTGTGTGAAAGACCCGATCACATGACGGGCATTGGCTAATAAGAATTGAGCTATCTGAGAGAGCCATGTGAGTGCGATGTGTTTGGAGCATGCAGCCCGAGAGAAGGGAATTATAATGATTATATTCAGCCCAAGGACACAACGGACAGAGACGGCAAAAGACATGGATTTGTTTTAGGGAGCATTACGGCCACAGAAAGGGGATGCCGCCGAGAAATTCAAGGCATTATCAAGTGCTTGTCAAATTGTGAATGAGAGCCTGATTGTCATGTTTTGTCATTTATTATCTTGTCTTGTCCCTGTGCTTCCCATTCTATTCGTTTCCCTCTGCTGGTCTTATTAGGTTCTTTCCCTCTTTCTATCCCTCTCTCCCCCTCCCTCTCTCACTCTCTCGCTCTTCTCTCTATCCTGCTCCCAGCTGTTCCTATTCCCCTAATCAATCATTTAGTCTTCCCACACCTGTTCCCGATCCTTTCCCCTGATTAGAGTCCCTATTTCTTCCTTTGTGTTCCGTTCCTGTCCTGTCGGTTCCTTGTCTAGAATTCACCGTGCTGTGTTTGTGTATCGCCCTGTCGTGTCGTGTTTTCCTCAGATGCTGCGTGGTGAGCAGGTGTCTGAGTCTGTCTGGTTCAAGTGCCTTCCCGAGGCAACCTGCTGTTCACCTGCTGTTCAAGATCGAGTCTCCAGTTTGTCCTCGTCATTTCGAGTGAAAGTTGTGTTTTTTGTTTGTATTTACTTTACTGGATTAAAGACTCTGTTTTCGCCAAGTCGCTTTTGGGTCCTCTTTCACCTGCATGACAGAAGGAACCGACCAAGGAATGGACCCAGCGACTTCAGACGCTCGTTACACTGCCGTCGAGATCCAAGGAGCCATGCTCGGCAGACACGAGCAGGAATTGTCTGCTGCTCGCCATGCCGTGGAGAACCTGGCCGCTCAGGTTTCCGACCTCTCTGGACAGTTCCAGAGTCTACGTCTCGTGCCACCTGTTACTTCCTGGCCTGCCGAGCCTCCAGAACCTAGGGTTAATAACCCACCTTGCTACTCCGGGCAGCCCACTGAGTGCCGCTCCTTTTCACGCAGTGTGAGATTGTGTTTCTCTCCAACCCAACACATACTCTAGAGAGAGAGCTCGGGTTGCTTATATTTCACTCCTTACTGGCCGGGCTCGAGAATGGGGCACAGCTATCTGGGAGGCAAGGGCTGATTGCTCTAACAAGTTCCAGAACTTTAAAGAGGAGATGATTCGGGTTTTTGACCGTTCAGTTTTTGGTAGGGAGGCTTCTAGGGCCCTGGCTTCCTTATGCCAAGGTGAACGGTCCATAACGGATTATTCTATTGAGTTTCGCACTCTTGCTGCCTCTAGTGAGTGGAACGAGCCGGCGCTGCATCAGTGTTTTCTGGAGGGACTCCACGCAGTGGTTAAGAATGAGATTCTCTCCCGGGAGGTTCCTTCAGATGTGGACTCTTTGATTGCTCTCGCCATCCGCATAGAACGACGGGTAGATCTTCGTCACCGGGCTCGTGGAAGAGAGCTCGCATCAACGGTGTTTCCCTGCTCCGCATCGCAACCATCTCCCTCCTCTGGCTCAGAGTCTGAGCCCATGCAGCTGGGAGGGATTGCATCTCGACTAAGGAGAGGGAACGGAGGATCACCAACCGCCTGTGCCTCTATTGCGGAGTTGCTGGACATTTTGTTAATTCATGTCCAGTAAAAGCCAGAGCTCATCTGTAAGCGGAGGGCTACAGGTGAGCGCAAACTCAAGTCTCTCCATCAAAATCCTGTACTACTTTGTCGGTCCATCTACGCTGGACCGGTTCGGGTGCTACATGTAGTGCCTTGATAGACTCTGGGGCTGAGGGTTGTTTCATGGACGAAGCATGGGTTCGGAAACATGACATTCCTTTCAGAGAGTTAGAGAAGCCTACGCCCATGTTCGCCTTAGATGGTAGTCATCTTCCCAGTATCAGATTTGAGACACTACCTTTAACCCTCACAGTATCTGGTAACCACAGTGAGACTATTTCTTTTTTGATTTTTCGTTCACCGTTTACACCTGTTGTTTTGGGTCATCCCTGGCTAGTATGTCATAATCCTTCTATTAATTGGTCTAGTAATTCTATCCTATCCTGGAACGTTTCTTGTCATGTGAAGTGTTTAATGTCTGCCATCCCTCCCGTTTCTTCTGTCCCTACTTCTCAGGAGGAACCTGGCGATTTGACAGGAGTGCCGGAGGAATATCATGATCTGCGCACGGTCTTCAGTCGGTCCCGAGCCAACTCCCTTCCTCCTCACCGGTCGTATGATTGTAGTATTGATCTCCTTCCGGGGACCACTCCTCCTCGGGGTAGACTATACTCTCTGTCGGCTCCCGAACGTAAGGCTCTCGAGGATTATTTGTCTGTGTCTCTTGACGCCGGTACCATAGTGCCTTCTTCCTCTCCGGCCGGGGCGGGGTTCTTTTTTGTTAAGAAGAAGGACGGTACTCTGCGCCCCTGCGTGGATTATCGAGGGCTGAATGACATAACGGTTAAGAATCGTTATCCGCTTCCCCTTATGTCATCAGCCTTCGAGATTCTGCAGGGAGCCAGGTGCTTTACTAAGTTGGTTCGTAACGCTTACCATCTCGTGCGCATCAGAGAGGGGGACGAGTGGAAAACGGCGTTTAACACTCCGTTAGGGCATTTTGAGTACCGGGTTCTGTTGGTCTCGCCAATGCGCCAGCTGTTTTTCAGGCATTAGTTAATGATGTTCTGAGAGACATGCTGAACATCTTTGTTTTTGTCTATCTTGACGATATCCTGATTTTTTCTCCGTCACTCGAGATTCATGTTCAGCACGTTCGACGTGTTCTACAGCGCCTTTTAGAGAATTGTCTCTACGTAAAGTCTGAGAAGTGCTCTTTTCATGTCTCCTCCGTTACTTTTCTCGGTTCCGTTATTTGCTGAAGGCATTCAGATGGATTCCGCTAAGGTCCAAGCTGTCAGTGATTGGCCCGTTCCAAGGTCACGTGTCGAGTTGCAGCGCTTTTTAGGTTTCGCTAATTTCTATCGGCGTTTCATTGTAATTTCGGTCAAGTTGCTGCCCCTCTCACAGCTCTTACTTCTGTCAAGACGTGTTTTAAGAGGTCCGGTTCCGCCCAGGGAGCTTTTGATCTTCTAAAAGAACGTTTTACGTCCGCTCCTATCCTCGTTACTCCTGACGTCACTAGACAATTCATTGTCGAGGTTGACGCTTCAGAGGTAGGCGTGGGAGCCATTCTATCCCAGCGCTTCCAGTCTGACGATAAGGTTCATCCTTGCGCTTATTTTTCTCATCGCCTGTCGCCATCTGAGCGCAACTATGATGTGGGTAACCGTGAACTGCTCGCCATCCGCTTAGCCCTAGGCGAATGGCGACAGTGGTTGGAGGGGGCACCGTTCCTTTTTGTCGTTTGGACAGACCATAAGAACCTTGAGTACATCCGTTCTGCCAAACGACTTAATGCCCGTCAAGCTCGTTGGGCGTTGTTTTTCGGTTTCGAGTTTGTGATTTCTACCGTCCGGGTAGCAAGAACACCAAGCCTGATGCCTTATCCCGTCTGTTTAGTTCTTCTGTGGCTTCTACTGATCCAGAGGGGATTCTTCCTTATGGGCGTGTTGTCGGGTTAACAGTCTGGGGAATTGAAAGACAGGTTAAGCAAGCACTCACGCACACTGCGTCGCCGCGCGCTTGTCCTAGTAACCTCCTTTTCGTTCCTGTTTCCACTCGTCTGGCTGTTCTTCAGTGGGCTCACTCTGCCAAGTTAGCTGGTCATCCCGGTGTTCGAGGCACTCTTGCGTCTATTCGCCAGCGCTTTTGGTGGCCGACTCAGGAGCGTGACACGCGCCGTTCGTGGCTGCTTGTTCGGACTGCGCGCAGACTAAGTCGGGTAACTCTCCTCCTGCCGGTCGTCTCAGACCGCTCCCCATTCCTTCTCGACCATGGTCTCACATCGCCCTAGACTTCATTACCGGTCTGCCTTTGTCTGCGGGGAAGACTGTGATTCTTACGGTTGTCGATAGGTTCTCTAAGGCGGCACATTTCATTCCCCTCGCTAAACTTCCTTCCGCTAAGGAGACGGCACAAATCATTATCGAGAATGTATTCAGAATTCATGGCCTCCCGTTAGACGCCGTTTCAGACAGAGGCCCGCAATTCACGTCACAGTTTTGGAGGGAGTTCTGTCGTTTGATTGGTGCGTCCGTCAGTCTCTCTTCCGGGTTTCATCCCCAGTCTAACGGTCAAGCAGAGAGGGCCAATCAGACGATTGGAGATACTACGCAGCCTTCTTTCAGAAACCCTGCGTCTTGGGCAGAACAGCCCCTGGGCAGAATACGCTCACAATTCGCTTCCTTCGTCTGCTACCGGGTTATCTCCGTTTCAGAGTAGTCTGGGTTACCAGCCTCCTCTGTTCTCATCCCAGCTTGCCGAGTCCAGCGTTCCCTCCGCTCAAGCGTTTGTCCAACGTTGTGAGCGCACCTGGAGGAGGGTGAGGTCTGCACTTTGCCGTTACAGGGCACAGACTGTGAGAGCCGCCAATAAACGCAGGATTAAGAGTCCAAGGTATTGTTGCGGCCAGAGAGTGTGGCTTTCCACTCGCAACCTTCCTCTTACGACAGCTTCTCGTAAGTTGACTCCGCGGTTCATTGGTCCGTTCCGTGTCTCCCAGGTCGTCAATCCTGTCGCTGTGCGACTGCTTCTTCCGCGACATCTTCGTCGCGTCCATCCTGTCTTCCATGTCTCCTGTGTCAAGCCCTTTCTTCGCACCCCCGTTCGTCTTCCCTCCCCCTCCCGTCCTTGTCGAGAGCGCACCTATTTACAAGGTACATAAGATCATGGACATGCGTTCTCGGGGACGGGGTCACCAATACTTAGTGGATTGGGAGGGTTACGGTCCTGAGGAGAGGAGTTGGGTTCCGTCTCGGGGACGTGCTGGACCGTTCACTCATTGATGATTTCCTCCGTTGCCGCCAGGATTCCTCCTCGAGTGCGCCAGGAGGCGCCGGTGAGTGGGGGGTACTGTCATGTTTTGTCATTTATTATCTTGTCTTGTCCCTGTGCTTCCCATTCTATTCGTTTCCCTCTGCTGGTCTTATTAGGTTCTTTCCCTCTTTCTATCCCTCTCTCTCCCCCCCTCTCTCACTCTCTCGCTCTCTCTTCTCTCTATCGTTCCGTTCCTGCTCCCAGCTGTTCCTATTCCCCTAATCAATCATTTAGTCTTCCCACACTGTTCCCGATCCTTTCCCCTGATTAGAGTCCCTATTTCTTCCTTTGTGTTCCGTTCCTGTCCTGTCGGTTCCTTGTCTAGAATTCACCGTGCTGTGTTTGTGTATCGCCCTGTCGTGTCGTGTTTTCCTCAGATGCTGCGTGGTGAGCAGGTGTCTGAGTCTGTCTGGTTTAAGTGCCTTCCCGAGGCAACCTGCTGTTCACCTGCTGTTCAAGATCGAGTCTCCAGTTTGTCCTCGTCATTTCGAGTGAAAGTTGTGTTTTTTGTTTGTATTTACTTTACTGGATTAAAGACTCTGTTTTCGCCAAGTCGCTTTTGGGTCCTCTTTCACCTGCATGACACTGATGAAGTGTGTACACAGCCTGCGCAAATAACAAAGCAGAGCTCAAGCCTTTCATTCTACTTTTTTCAAATCATCATTAGTCACACCATGCAGCCTTTAGAATGTATTAAAAATACAAACGCTGGGCTATATGTTTTGATCACAACTAAAGTTGCATGAATAATTCTAAATGAAGCACATAGGAAGACCTGTTTCTTTGTTAACTGCTCAACACAGAATAGCCGCATGTGCGCACTTCCTCAAATCGTTTGGAGAAAATATCCTCTCTATTTTACTCAGCTTTGTTCAATTGTATTCTTCATTATATAAAATATATATTTTTAAATGCCACGGAATTCGCAGCAAATCTTGTCTCCTAAATGAACTAGTGTAGCCCACAGCCTATATGGATTGTTCCAAATGTCTGCATCAGTGGCTTGAAGGCTATGTGTGGATGGCCGGGGATGCTACATGTGTTTATGTTAATTAACGGTCAATTACCGTGGAACAGCAGTTATTTGCTTGACAATCACCGGCTGACAAAATGTAATGACCGCCACAACCCTACAGTACCAATGGCCTCATTCTAACATCCCTGAGCAGTTTCATTCCTGTCCTGCAGCTCAGTTCAGAAGGACGACTGTATCTTTGATGTGTCTTGGTGGTTTTATTATACATCATCCACAGCATAATTATTAACTTGACCATGCTTAGAGATATTCAATGTCTGATTTGTTATTTTTTACCAACCTACTGTCACGCCTTGGTCATTATATTTTGTGTTTTTGGTATATGTTTGGGTAAGCCAGGGTGTGACATGGGTTTATATGTTGTGTTTCGTATTGGGGTTTGTAGTAATTGGGATTGTGTATGATTAGGGGTGTAGTTAGTCTAGTTAGGCTTGGCTGCCTGGGGCGATTCTCAATCAGAGTCAGGTGCTTGTCGTTGTCTCTGATTGAGAACCGTATTTAGACAGCCTGACTTTCGCGTTGTATTTTGTGGGTGTTTGTTCCTGTCTTAGTGTTGTAGTCACCAGATAGGCTGTAATAGGTTTCACGTTTCGTTTGTTGTTTTCTTATACAGTTATTTCATGTACCGCGATTATTTTCATTAAAGTCATGAGTAATCTACACGCTGCATTTCGGTCTGACTCTCTTCATACAACAGACGAACGTAGTTACAGAAACACCCACCACTCACAGACCGAGCAGCGTGTGAACTGGCAGGATCTGAAGGAGGACGTTATGGACAGCAGAAGCATGGAGTATACTACGTGGGAAGAAATCGACAGGTGGGCGGCCGACCCAGAGCGAGTGCAGGAGCCCGCCTGGGATTCCCTACAGCTATGCGAAGAGGGCTATAGACGAATGGAGTCGAAAAGGAAAGCATGGCGGCGAAGAGCAAAAACCGAAAGTAACGGGGGAAAGCGCAGAGAGAGAGTGGCTGAGTCAGGAGTCAGACCTGTGCCTACTCTCCCTGTTAATTGTGAGGAGCAGCAATATGAGGACTTCTGGTCTTGGGAGATGATATTAGAGGGTAAAGGACCCTGGGCGCAGCCGGGAGAATATCGCCGTCCCAAGGAAGAAATACACTCGGCTAAAGCGGAGAGGCGCAGGTATGAGGAGGCAGCACGGCGACGCGGTTGGAAACCGGAAAGTCACCCCAAAGAATTTAGTGGGGGGGGGCTTAGGGAGAGTATGGCTGAGTCAGGAGATAGACCTGAGCCAACTCTCCTTGTTCATCGTGAGGAGCCAAGGAGGAGACCAGAACCAGAGCCAGTGTTAGAGGTGAGCGAAGCAGAGACTGTGAAGGAGTTAATGGGGAAAGTGGAGTGGAGAGTAATGAGGGAGTTGCTAGCTTGGTGCTATAGATATAATATTCGTCCGACGGATCGTGTCGGGGATTTGATAGCACCTGAGTTAGCGCTCTATACTCAACCTGAGGTGCGTGTTAGTCAGCTGGTGAAGTTGGTGCCAGCCTCACGCACTAGGCCTCCTGTGCACATCCCTAGAATTGCACGTCCTGTGCCTACACTGCTCTCAAGATCTCCAGTACGCCTTCACGGTCTAGCCCATCCTGTGTCACCTCCACACACCAGTCCTCCGGTAGCAGCTCCCCGCACCAGGCTTCCTGTGCGTGTCCTCGATCCAGAACCACCAGTTCCAGCACCACGCACCAGGCCTCCAGTGCGCCTCGCCTGTTCAGCGCAGCCAGCGCTTTTCTCCTCTCCTGCGCTGTTGGAGTCTCCCGCCTGTTTAGCACAGCCAGAGCCTTTCTCCTCTCCTGCCCTGCCGGAGTCTCCTGTCTGTCCAGCGCGGCCAGTGCTCCCAGTCGGCCCAGCGCCGCCAGTGCTCCCAGTCTGCCCAGCTCCGCCAGTGCTCCCAGTCTGCCCAGCGCCGCCAGTGCTCCCAGTCTGCCCAGCGCCGCCAGTGCTCCCAGTCTGCCCAGCGCCGCCAGTCTGCCCAGCGCCGCCAGTCTGCCCAGCGCCGCCAGTCGGCCCAGCGTCGCCAGTCTGCCAGGATCCGCCAGAAGTGCCAGTCTGCCAGGATCCGCCAGATCGGCCAGACAACCTGAATCATCCAGTTCCACCAGCCAGCCAGGATTTACCGGAGCCTACTACCTGCCTGAGCTTCCTCTCAGTCCCGGGCTGCTTCGGTCCCGAGCTGCCCCTCTGTCCCGGGCTGCCCCTCTGTCCCGAGCTGCCCCGCTATCCCGGGCTGCCCCTCTGTCCCGAGCTGCCCCTCTGTCCCGAGCTGCCCCTCTGTCCCGAGCTGCCCCTCTGTCCCGAGCTGCCCCTCAGTTATGTGGGGATCAGGGTGAGGACTATTAGGCCATGGTCGGCGGAGAAGGTGGATTATCCCAGGACGCGAAGGGGAGGAACTAGGACATTTATGGAGTGGGGTCCACGTCCCGAGCCAGAACCGCCACCATGGACAGACGCCCACCAGGACCCTCCCTATGCTCTTGAGGTGCGTCCCGGAGTCCGCACCTTAAGGGGGGGGTTCTGTCACGCCTTGGTCATTATATTTTGTGTTTTTGGTATATGTTTGGGTAAGCCAGGGTGTGACATGGGTTTATATGTTGTGTTTCGTATTGGGGTTTGTAGTAATTGGGATTGTGTATGATTAGGGGTGTGTCTAGTTAGGCTTGGCTGCCTGGGGCGATTCTCAATCAGAGTCAGGTGCTTGTCATTGTCTCTGATTGAGAACCGTATTTAGACACTGACTTTCGCGTTGTATTTTGTGGGTGTTTGTTCCTGTCTTAGTGTTGTAGTCTCCAGATAGGCTATAATAGGTTTCACGTTTCGTTTGTTGTTTTCTTATACAGTTATTTCATGTACCGCGATTATTTTCATTAAAGTCATGAGTAACCTACACGCTGCATTTCGGTCTGACTCTCTTCATACAACAGACGAACGTCGTTACACCTACCAATCACTGCCCATATTTATGAGGCTTTCGAAAAGCTCCCTGGTCTTTGTAGTTGAATCTGTGCTTGAAATTCAACACTTGACTGAGGGATGTATGAAGGACAGAGGAAGGGTTAGTCATTCAAAAATCATGCCAACCCCTATTATTTCACTCAGGCTTGACTAAACAAAGGGGCTGAATTCTTACACAACATCTATATTTTAGTTATGAATGTTTTACTTACCTAAAAAAAAATAATGTTATCAAAAATTACAATGAAATACATTTTAATCCCAATTTGTAACAATAAAATGTGAAGAAATCCAAGGGGCCTGAATACTTTTGCAAGGCACTGTATACGCACACACACACACACGCACACACACACACCAGTCTCACTCACTCACTCCCCCCTCCCCACCCCCTCTCTTCTCACACTCACATCCCCCGAGTCTCCCGTGAGCAGCTAGGCCGGTCTTCTGGGGCTTTCCCCGTCTTCCCATTTTAGAACAACGTGCCGGGGAAATAGGACACGGAAGAAGAGGAAGGAAAGATGTTATATATGTAAGGTACTTTGATGGTCTCCGCCTTCTTCTACCACCAAGGCTATAAATAGCTGAATGTAGCTTTAGAGGAAGGAATGAATACATGTGGACCCCCCTCCCCTTCTTTTCTGTCAGTGTGTACACACACTTGCACTGTACTATGGAGATACACACACACTACCTACACTTGCTCAAACAGGCATACAAATGCAAACACACAAACACACACACACACACACACACCGACTGATAGATGACAGTACAGCATGACAGGATGTGAGACCTCAGGCAGCCAGTGAGGTCAAAGGTCACAGTGGGGCTCATTGTATTATGTCAGATAGAGCCTCGTTTCCGCCTGCACTGATCTGTCACGTATCTCGCAAAGTGTAATGGCTACAAAGTAGTCCGACTACACTGTGCTGTCTAACATTCGAAAATAACTCCTAGGTGACATCATCTGCTGAATCTGATTTCCGCATCAAAACAGTCCGAAATGGCTTCCAAGTGGCGCAGTGGTTTAAGGCACTGCATCGCAGTGCTAGCTGTGCCACTACAGATGCTGGGTTTGAATCCAGGCACTGTCGCAGTTGGCCGTGACCGGGAGACCCATGGGGCGGCGCACAATTGGTCCAATGTCGTTCCAGGTAAGGGGAGGGTTTGGTCCGACGGGTATGTCCTTGTTCCATCTCGCACTTGCGACTCCTGTGGAGGACCGGGTGCAGTGCACGCTGACACAGTTGCCAGGTGTATGGTGTTTCCTCCGACACATTGGTGCGGCTGGCTTCCAGGTAAAGTGGGCATTGTGTCAAGAAGCAGTGCGGCTTGTTTGGGTTGTGTTTCGGAGGAAGCACAGCTCTCGACCTTCGCCTCTCCCGAGTCCGTACAGGAGTTGCAGCGATGAGACAAGACTAACTACCAATTGGATACCATGAAAAAGGGCAAAAAAAATGTTAACCTTTATTTAACAAGGCAAGTCAGTTAAGAACAAATTCTTATTTACAATTGTGCGCCGCCCTATGGGACTCCCAATCATGTGATACAGCCTGGATTCGAACCAGGGACTGAGAGCTAGAATAAATGTGTCCAACATTAGCTAGCTGAGCCAGTCACTATGCTGCTAACCAACCAGCTACCTTAATGCTGCACACACAATGCTGGATGCTTTCCAACAAACAGCTAGCTAGCAAGCTACTGCAGTAGTGCTAATGCCAGCATTATTATGAGATTTCATCAAGCAGGTGTTCTGCTGCAAGTCATTGCAGTAGCCTCCCAAGTCAGCTGCTGTTGAACTCAGCTGACCCAACGATACAAAGTAACATTAGCAATCACGGAGACTAGATTATCTCCCGACTGATTTCTGAAAATTACATTTTGGGGCTGCATGTCTACAACTTTAGGGTAATTTAAACAATCCAAGCAAACTGTTTACATCAGTAAAGGTAGAGCTAACTAGCTATGTAACGTTACAACTGTTCGCTAATGCAGCTGATCAAGTCACTGCACTGGTGACCGACATCCTCGCACAGAATAATTGCAGGAGGTAGCCACCAATTTGTTTTTATTTTCTCACAATTGCAAACTATTAAATCGCTGTCACAAGGTGTGTAATAATTTAGCTAGTTATTCTGCCTATTTCATGGAGAGTTATTAGAAGGCGCAGTGATATTGTACATTTTTGAATGGCGGATGCGCAGGATTATTCACATTTTGAGTTCCACGTGCTACAAGACAGATTGGTGCAGGGACGAGTGTCACTTAGGAGGGTCTTTCCATAAACTAGGAGGGTAGCAGTGAAGATTTCCTACACCGGACCACCTCTTCTTTGGTAATTCGCAAGATCCAAGAATTCAATTTTCTCCCGACTTCTCTCTGCTCTAAAATTGAGATTGGGGTCAGATAAATACTTATGATCCAATAAAGACAACAAGATGGAGTATACTCTCCTCTGCAAGCTGCAGAGTAGGAATACACTTGCAGACAGTAACCACCTGGCACACGTTAAGCGAGACATACCAGCGAGTGAATTCCTAAGACATAACTGTAGAACAGACATAGATTTCGAGCTTGACGCAAATAAAATGTGCACCAGGTTCCTGCCAGGTATGATAAGGGAGTCATTAAACAGTCCTATACCCATGCTAGAGAGACTGAACGTCAAAGGATACTCGCTGGTACTAATAGAAACCAGAACAAAACGCCCCCACGTTTGTGTTTTTCCCACAGAGTACAGCCCATGTGCCCCATGGTGGCGGTGGGGTTATGGTATGGGCAGGCATAAGCTACAGACAGTGAACACAAATGCATTTTATCGATGGGAATTTGAATGGACAGAGATACCATGACAAGATCCTGAGGCCCATTCTGGTGCCATTCATCCTCCGCCCTCACCACGTTTCAGCATGATAATGCACGGCCCCATGTTGCAAGGATCTGTACACAATTCCTGGAAGCTGAAAATGTCCCAGTACTTTCATGGCCTGCATACTCACCAGACATATCACCATTTGAACATGTTTGGGATGCTCTGGGTTGACAGTTTGTTCCAGTTCCCGCCAATATCCAGCAACTTCGCACAGCCATTGAAGAGGAGTGGGACAACATTCCACAGGCCACAATCAGCAGCCTGATCAATTCTATGTGAAGGAGATGTGTCGTGCTGCATGAGGCAGATGGTGGTCCCAGCAGATACTGACTGGTTTTCTGATCCACGGCCCTACCTTTATTTATTTTTTATGCATCTATGACCAACAGATCTGTATTCCCAGTCATGTGAAATCCATAGATGAGGGTTTAATGCATTTATTTCACTTGACTGATTTCCTTATATAAACCTTAAGTCAGTAAAACCTTTGAAAATGTTGATTGTTGCGTTGATATATTTGTTCAGTGTAGATTGAAGCATTCATTTTATCGATTTGAAATTCTTGTGAGCCAAGGTTTATTTCGTCTTCTAGGGCAACAAGTAGTAAGATTATAGACAAGTTGACTATCCAACAGCCTACCAAAATGTTTGAAATGATAAGCAGAAACATAGGCCGTCTTGGACTGTATTTGATATATTTGTGGGTCGTGTCCGGGTAGTGGGGCAGTAGTGGGGCAGTTGCGGATGGGTTACCAGAAATTGCAGTCGGCTGCAGGTGAACAAACAGCTGACCTGCACGTTACTAGTGCTCACCTATGATGAGTATACTGTGTACTACCCCACATTATGCTGTGGGGACATCTTTCTTGTAGACCCTTCATCCCTTTCAGAAACCAAGCAGACATCTTTCTTGTAGACCCTTCATCCCTTTCAGAAACCAAGCAGACATGTTTCTTGTAGACCCTTCATCCCTTTCAGAAACCAAGCAGACATCTTTCTTGTAGACCCTTCATCCCTTTCAGAAACCAAACAGACATGTCTCTTTGACAGTCCTTAATGTATATCTGAAGGGAAATGATCTACATTGGGTTGTTTGCTACATATCTGAAATGGACTGCTGGATGGCCATTCCGTCCCCAGAATGCACCATTTGGTACAACAGCAGTAATGACTGACATCCTGTGGTACTACGGAGAAATGGAACTGCATTTCTACAGACGAAGAACACATGAGATCCCAGCACATGTCCTAGTTGATTGGCATCCTTTCCTTGTTTCCTCTCCTTGTCTCATTTCCTCCATCACCAGTGACACATGAATGGTTTCTGCCATCTTGATTTCACCTGTTATTGACTGTCAGATTAGTGGTCACGGAGGAAAGGTTTACGGGGGAAGGAAGCTAGTTAGACAAGAGACCCCAACCTGATGTCTTATGTACTTAGTCTGTCATGCCCTCATCAGTATGCAACCAATTGGCCTAATGAGCATATACTGACGGTCTGTCAGGGGTGAACCATGAGGTGCAGGAATTATCGGGTTGTATCACCAAATCGTTTCCGCCTGCGTTCGGCACAACAGTGAATTACTCAGCATGCACTAGGCCTGCGAGCTGGTATCCATTCAACCTGCGTCTGCTTTACTGTCAAAAAGGCTGTCAACAGCACCAACTAGAAAACAACAACACACTGCTTTTCCACAACCAGGAAGTTATTCCATTTAAGATCGCGCCTCCCATTGCGAGCCCACCAGCTACCCGCGTTCTCTCTCCAGTCTTGCCCAATCAGATGCCGCGTTTCCAGCAGCAACGGGGGACACCACTCATTTTTACCACCCGGAAACAAATGACCAGTCCTTCAAGCCCCCCCCATCTCTCTCTCTCTCTTCCTCCCGATCACTTTTTACGACATTGTAAATTGACCAGCTTTGCCTAAAGTAATGACGCCTCGATGACATACTTAGGGCACAGTGATGGAGGTTAGTGCCACGATTGATAAATACGTTACTTTGCCCAACCCAACAAATGACAAATGAGTTTAACTGCCACCATTAAGGCATTTATAATATCGATCAGACAGGAGTCAATAGCACAGCCTCATAATATCACTTGGCACACACGCATACACAAAAAGAACGAGAGAAGAGAAATCAATGGACACTCCTGATACTAAGAGAAAGACTAATGTTCTTAACCAAAGGAAATAAACACATTCGGAATGGACCTGGTCGTACTGGCGCCGGCGCGGGCCTCACTTCATCTTCACACAATTAATCCCTCATTAAGGGGGTAATTGTTTTCTGCTGCTCATATTTATTGTTGACAATGGCGCAGGTGGACGTTATGGCACCAGAGGACGAGGTAGAGAGGGAGGGGAATATCTGAGGTGGGTCTGGCGGCGCAGGCGAGCGAGAAGCGTATTGCCCTGGGTTGCCAAGGGCAGCAATCGATCGGTGGGAGCAAGGCGGGACAGGGCTCTAATTGAAATTAATTTTGCAGTGGATAGATAAACGATTGGACATGTAGACGGGAGCCTCTTTCGGAGAGAGCGAAGGAGAGAGTATCCCCCCACCTTTCCTCTCAACGGGCGAATGGCAGGGGGCTCTTCAAATTAGAAATACGATGACTTCATCATTTCACATGGACCGATAGGCTTTTCACACTGTTCTGAATCAATCCAGGGGGATTTTACAGTGAGGAGCTGAGCGGTGGGGATATTTGCACAGCATGTGATATAGTCAGTGGTCATCAGGATTGGATTAATAGCTTCAATGTAAAGCCTTTCCTCACTATGTCCCTATTCATATTTGACAATCTTAAAAATGTCAATAGTGATCAAATATTTAAATGTTATCAGAATTGTACAAAGAAATTGTACATTTTTTTTCACATAAACAGCGTGAAGAAAGACTGCAAAATCTAACCATGAGGCCCTAAACACAGACACTGCCTCCATCGACCATGTGGGTTTGGGGGAGAGCTGAGCTTCCTGTTTGAATTCCATGCATCTTTATTGAGGTTGAGCGGCGTGTCCGTCTCTGACAAACATAACCTACCAGACAGAACAAGCGGGCTGAAGGATCAAACAATGTGTAACAGATGGCCCGGTCTCTCTCTCTGACTACACACAGACGAGCGGAGAGAGGGTGAGAATGATGGAGGGAGAAAGCCCGAGTGAGAGGGGGGAGGAGGGGGAGAAAGCAGGAGTGAGAGGCGGGAGGAGAGGGAGAAAGAGCGAGTGAAAGGGGGGAGGGCAGGGAGAAAAATGGTAAGACAGTGGGAAAAATGAAATGAGAGAAAGGCGAGGGGGTGAGATTAGGTTGGGAGTAAAAAGCGAGGAGCGAGGGAGGGAGAGAAGTCAAAGAAAAAATGAGAGAGAGAGAGACACAGACAGACAGACAGACAGACGGACGGACGGACGGACGGACGGACGGACGGACGGACAGAGAGAGACAGACAGACAGACGGATGGACAAGAGAGAGGCAGAGAGACTGCAGGCTTTTGTTCTGTAAAGTTGAACAGGTGTCCAGGGCTATTTGTGGCAGAGAGGCGATCTCCAGTTGTGACACGTCAACCTGAGGGGACATAATGGCTCCCTCTGTATGATAGAAACATTGGCCCCAAACCACTCAGCAACCTACATACACACACAAACACACTACTACCCCCCCCCCCAACACACACCCACACACACTATTCCCCCTCCCCCTATACACACACACTATTCCCCCCTCCTCACATACACACACACTATTCCCCCGAACACACACACACTATTCCCCCGAACACACACACACTATTCCCCCGAACACATACACACTATTCCCCCCCTCCACACACACACACACACACACACACTATTCCCCCCTCCTCACATACACACACACACACCTGTTTCGCCGACAAAACCAACTACACTAATTCCATCCTCTCTCTAAACCCCCCGCCCACACTGGCGGCCCCTTCTTGGTGCAGGAGCGGAGGATTTGGTGTGTATGTGTGTATGTGTATGTGTGGGGGGGGGGGGGAATGAGAGTGGGGTCTGGTTCTCAGAGTGATTAAGAGGCCTGTTCTCTCTGTATGACACTGTATGACACAGAGGACTGTTGGGAGAAAACGGCAGACCTAGGTTCAATCCGATTCCAAATCATTTCAAATACTTTATCTGTGCTACATTGAGGTTGACTGGCTTCATGGACCAATGGAATAGTTGCAAGAGTGCAAACCCTGTACACCTGGCACTCTAAGCAGGCTAGAGCAAAACACTCAAAGTATTTGAAAGATTGCAAATATTATTTGAACCTAGGTGTGGAAAAGGGTTACCGTGGGAACATTGATGGCACACATTTAAACAGGCACCATTGTATGTAACTGCTAGGGTCACGATAATTGTGGAGGAAGAGGAAGAGGCGATTTGAAATTTGCAACGAGGAAAGCATAGGAAAGAGGTGTTTGAGGATATTTTGTGTTTTATAGTATATTGTTAAAAAGAAAAATACCTTTTGGATGATGTAAGTAAAAAAACACATTCATGATAATAAAAATAAGCGCAAAGCATTCCTTTTCATTGTCGGTTTGTCGGGACATATTTTTGCTGTTTTAATGCTGCTATTTCTCCATGTAACGCAACGCCTTTGTGTAAAAGGATTACTACTCGTGTGGACCATTCTTCGCCTCACAGTAAAAGTCTCTTATATGCTACCAAATATAAAACAGTCCATCCCATGACTCGAGTTGTTACCTATGGATAAGGGAGAGTTGATGCACAACACGAATTAAGTTAAACATTGAATATTTATCACCTACCTGGATAAGAAGAGGTGGTGGACCAACACAGGAATGGACATGAAAAAGGAAGAAAAATATTAACATTAATAAGTGACAAACTTAATCATAAAAAGGTCAATTGTGTATGTATTACAGGCAATTAATCAACCAATCAATCAGTTCATTCATTGAACAAACAATCCCTTCCATATTCCCTTCCTACTGCTCAGCATCGCACGTCATCATTGGCTTACTCCGTATGGGGGGGGGGGGGACCGCCTACCCAACAGAATGGAAATAGGTTTGTCAACGCTAAACTAAAACAAATTATCATAAAACTCCCAATGAGATGGATGACAAATGATGCCCGTCTCCGGTCCTTGACAGTTTCCTACATTTGTTTTTTTAATTGTGGGGATTTAACGTGTTGGTTAATTCTGTCAATAGTAATTATGTCTCTTTTGGCTGCCACGCGCATGTTTTATGCTAATGTGCTTTTAGCTGTATGTATTTGCGCCCGGCTGCCAAACAACACTGGCCAGCAAATAGGCTTTACTTCCAGCAGAGGCAAAACGATGCTAAATATACTTCGGCAAATACATTTAACACATTTCCAGTGAATTTGTGGGCTTAAGGAAATTGCTGCTACTGAGAGACTTAAGGTACTAATCCGAGTGGCTGGTTGATGACTAATGTCGGGGAAAAAAACAGTATCATTTCAATAATTGTGCAATGTTAACGTACCGCTGAAATAAATTCACACCTTTTAATGATTATACACGACCATAACATGTACTGTAGATATGCGTTGCATTGTATTGCTCTGGACTGCCTTGGACTGTGACACCAACTGACAATTGAAGTGTATCTGGCAAATATGTTCCCTGTATAGCAATGATTTGTAAAACATTACCCTGACCAGGCACTAGAGACACACACAGTGGAATAGTGAGGTATTTCAACCTACACAGAACAAGACGGGAACCAAAAGTTTATTTTGGCACAAAGTTGTTGGGGACACTTTTGTAATAAGGTTGCAGGCTTGGAGCTTTTGGTGAAAAGATGAAGGGGGTTAGCGAAAACCTGCTGAGTCAACGCATAGCCCCAAGGACAGTGGAGCCCCATTTAAGAAGTGAGAAAGATGGATTTCACATGGAGGAGAGGAGTCCCCCGGTTCCCCTCCAACTCTTTCACCTGGAGGACTGTTGTAGTTCCCATGCTATCAAGTCCACACGTTCAATGTAGACATCAGTCATGTTTTCAAAGGGAAGGTGGGTTTGGGGATCAGAAATAGACGAGGGAATGATCAACCTTTATGTCCTGTGACGTGGCGGTGATTCCTTCTTTGGTCAAAGCTTTCAGAGAGAGAAGATCCAGGTCTGGTAGAGGATAGACAGGGGATGTTATCTTCCAGACACCGTACATTACTTTTTCATCAGCACATACACTCCCCAAGCCCGGTCCGCGGGGGTGTGTGTACCGAACCGCCACTGTGGCACGAGCTTCCCCCCACTGCTCTCAAATTGCATACTGCCAAAGTGGTGGCCGGGTACACTCAAATAACCCACCCACCCTGCACACACACAGACACAGACACACACACAAGATGTGGGCGAACTCAAAACACACATACTCCATAGTGGCACAATCACAAAGAGAGAACAGAAATGGAAGGCCCAAAGGTGTTTCGTAGGACCAAATCAAACGTTCCCTCATAGAATCTGCATCGCATGACGGCCACAATAACAGTTAACGGAGCTAGCTATGACAGTATGACCAAATGAAGCAGGGTCTTACCGACACGGGGTTGGTGTTGAGGCACATTACAGCTGAGTGTCATTGTGGTTATTACATCTTCATCACATGCTTAATTTCTCAAGTCATCCCCTTTCGGCCATTACCAATGTGAAATCATGGTAAGTGAGCTGTACTTCCAACAAACAATGATCACCTCCAGGCGCGTTATATGGCAGCGATTTAACACACCTCTTGTTTTCTTGTTCGCATTCTCACGACATGGACAGATGGCTTGGGTGTGTATGTAAAGACAAAACTGACGACTCGAGAGGAGAGAGCTGGTGGTGGAGAAGCAATGACCAGGAGGAAGAGTTTGAGACAGGAAGGTGTTCATTCTCAGTCTTCTTCTTTGGTGGGTCATAAAACGTAAGGGGCCAAGGAACGCCGTTCTCTTCTCGTCCGCAGACAAATTGGCAGCGTGGGAGGAGGTGAAGGTCATAAATATGGAAACAGAGGCCTCACACACACACACACACAACCACACTGCTCCAGGCCATGAGTAACTTTGTCTTCTCCCGCTGCACACACACAGAGACCAAGGACCTACCCAGAAATGGTCTATTTTTTCCCCCCAGTGTTACCTCAGTAGAGAGAAAGAGGGAGAAAAAGAGAGAGAATGAAAGAGAAGGGGGAAAAGTTTAAACATTACTGTCCTGTGGGGGAGTAGGTACCACTGCAGAGGTTAAGCAATCTGAGAGCTTCAGGCAATCATTCAATTTAAAACGCACTAGGAGCCCTTGGGCGCAAGGCGCATAAAGATGTTTAACAACTCAATGTTTTACAGCCTGCGGAAATGAGATCTGAGTGGGGGAGCGACGGGACAAGGAGAGCCCGGTGTGCGGTCCTCACACGCACACACTTATCTCCGCCAGCCCCCCACCAAAAAAAAGTTGGCCTAAAGAACAAGTTGAGCCCGTGACTTCGTCCTCCGCTGGAGAAAAACGCACTACCTGCAGGCGGACGGCAGGCGGGTAGCTTGGGCGGGCGGGGAGGAACAAATCACCTGTCGCCCAGACCCAGTCACTGGAGCACTGATTCAGAGAAGAACTAGGCCAAGCCACACACAACCCAAACTATCTCCCCCTTTCTCCAACTCACATCCTCCCGACCATTAACTCCCACTCAACAGTCAGCTCCAACAGAAATCATTATCAGAATGACAGAATATACCTAGACAGCTTTCTGTTTTTGTTCTTTTTCATCTCACTTTTTACTGTCCATCTCAGATCAAAGATGGCCCACATATCTACATGGAAAAATGTCTGGAATGTTTCATTAATGCAATGCATATATCTTATAACGACAGTAGAGAGAGAGAGAGAGAGAGAGAGAGAGAGAGAGAGAGAGAGAGAGAGAGAGAGAGAGAGAGAGAGAGAGAGAGAGAGAGAGAGAGGAAGAGAGAGAGAGAGAGAGAGAGAGAGGAAGAGTGAGAGAGAAAGAGAGAGAGAGAGGAAGAGTGAGAGAGAGAAAGAGAGAGAGAGAGGAAGAGTGAGAGAGAAAGAGAGAGAGAGAAAGAGAGAGATACAGACAGACAGAAAGAGCTTACTCAAGCCAAGGGAGGAGAAAAAGGGAAAATAACAGAGGTGAACTCAAAGCAGGAGTATGTCACATGCAATGAAGCCTGTGCAGGAGACCTCCTGCATTTTTTAAAGACTTGTGAGGGCAGTAGATTCCACGGGGAGGGATGGAGGGTGCACAATGGGACTCAAAGCATGCACGTACCATATTGTAGACTCTCCTGTGAAAGAGAAGAGTCACTCTCTTTTTTACCACTCAGTCTGTACCTCAGTCTATCGCTCTCTTTACCTCTGCGACTCTATTCCCTTCTCTCAGCTGCATATACTACCTTCTCTCCCTCTCTCTTACTCTCCCCGCTCCGCATCCCCCTTTTATTCCACTCCCCCCCCCCTCCCATTCTCTCCCTTTCTCTTACTCTCCCCGCTCCGCATCCCCCTTTTATTCCACTCTTCTGCCTCTACCCCCTCCCATTCTCTACCTCTCTCTTACTCTCCCCGCTCCGCATCCCCCTTTTATTCCACTCTTCTGCCTCCCCCCCCTCCCATTCTCTCCCTCTCTCTTACTCTCCCCGCTCCGCATCCCCTTTTATTCCACTCTTCTGCCCCCCCTCCCATTCTCTCCCTCTCTCTTACTCTCCCCGCTCCGCATCCCCCTTTTATTCCACTCTTCTGCCCCCCTCCCATTCTCTCCCTCTCTCTTACTCTCCCCGCTGCGCATCCCCCTTTTATTCCACTCTTTTGCCTCCCCCTCCCATTCTCTCCCTCTCTCTTACTCTCCCCGCTCCGCATCCCCTTTTATTCCACTCTTCTGCCTCCCCCCTCCCATTCTCTCCCTCTCTCTTACTCTCCCCGCTCCGCATCCCCCTTTTATTCCACTCTTCTGCCCCCCTCCCATTCTCTCCCTCTCTCTTACTCTCCCCGCTCCGCATCCCCTTTATTCCACTCTTCTGCCCCCCCCCATTCGCTCTCTTTGCCTCCTCTCCCCACTTGCTCCTCTATCCATCTCCCTCCCTCTCCCCTCACTCTGACACTCTGGCAGAGAGCCTTGGTGTGGGGCTGTTTTCCCCAGCAGGCTGCCTGGTGCCGGTATTGTAAACAGCGAAATGTGCTCCATTGTGTCCGCTGCACACTCCTCAATATGGAAGTGGGCTGAATGGGAGGCTTGTTAACCAATCAATAGAGCAGACTGTCTAAACCTCGTCTTTGAAACACGCTCCTCTTTCGCCAATGCATAACAAATAAGAGGAACGGAAAGAAAACAAAAACTCCCCTTTTCTAGTGTTGTTTTTTTATGTTAAAGTATTAAAAAATACAAATCTGTGCTCTCAAGGTAATTTAGCAAAATTATTAGAATACTTAGAGGTATCAGACAACATGCATATTGGATGGATTTGGAGGGTAATCTATGGTAAAATAGAGGAGTGTTGAGCAGATATTTGATTGGCAGTGAGGTGAGTTATAGTGGCACACAAACAGACACATGAGTTGAAAGGGAGACAGATTCAGCCTTATGGATTGCCAGGAGAATAATTCACTAAACTAAAACATAAATACAGGAATGATATTTACTAGATTCCAATACATTTTGACATAGTGATGTCAGAAGTGGGATCCAGTGGTTGTAAAAGGTAGTATACTATACTGGGAAAATACTACATTTACTGTCTTGAATCACATTTCACACATGACAAGTAAAAGACAATTGGTCGATATGCAATGGAAGTGCATCCACTTTTAAGATGCACATAGTACTCCATCCATAGTACTCCACCCATAGTACTCCACCCATAGTACTCCACCCATAGTACTCCACCCATAATACCCATAATACTCCACCCATAATACTCCATCCATAGTACTCCATTCATAGTACTCCACCCATAGTACTCCACCCATAATACTCCACCCATAATACTATGTGGATTTGAGCCCTCCCTTCCCAACACTTCCTGACTTTCTAGACACTTAAGTCTGGGAGAATGGGGACTTTGAGGCTTAGATACTTTTTAGTTCTCAAAGATCAGGATTTGTAACTGTGTGAGCTTGCAGCCTGGCCAGAGCAAAGTATGTGCCCATTTAATTGTATCTACCATCAGTGCTCATGTAGTGGGGTAATATTGAATTATATACAGTACCAGTCAAAAGTTTGGACACACCTACTCATTCAAGGGTTTTTCTTTATTTTTACTACTTTCTACATTGTAGAATAATAGTGAAGACACTAAAGCTATAAACTAACACATATGGAATCATGAAGTAACCAAAGAACTGTTAAACAAATCAAAATAGATTTGATATTCTTTAGAATCTAGCCTCCCTTTGCCTTGATGACAGTGTTGCAAACGCTTGGCATTCTCTCAACCAGCTTCATGAGGTAGTCACCTGGAATGCATTTCAATTAACAGGTTTGCCTTCTTAAAAGTTCATTTGTGAAATTTCTTTCCTTCTTAATGCGCTTGAGTCAATGAGTTGTGTTGTGACAAGGTAGGGGAGGTATACAGAAGATAGACTTGGTCTTTTACCAAATAGGTCTATAGAACAGCTTAAATAAGCAAAGAGAAACGACAGTCAAACATTACTTTAAGACATGGAAGATCAGTCAATGCAGAACATTTCAAGTGTAGTTGCAAAAACCATCTAGTGCTATGATGAAACTCTCATGAGGACTGCCACACGAATAGAAGGCCCAGAGTTACCTCTGCTGAAGAGGATACGCTCATTAGAGTTAACTGCAACTCAGATTTCCACTGGTCTAATGTCCATTGCTCGTGTTTCTTGGCCCAAGCAAGTCTCTTCTTCTTATCGGTGTCCTCTGGTAGTGGTTTCTTTGCAGCAATCTGACCATGAAGGACTGATTCACACAGTCTCCTCTGAACAGTTGTTGAGATGTGTCTGTTACTTGAACTCTGTGAAGCATTTATTTGGGCTGCGATTTCTGAGGCTGGTAACTCTAATGAACTGATCCTCTGCAGCAGAGGAAACTCTAGGTCTTCCTTTCCTGTTGCCGTCCTCATGAGAGTCAGTTCAAATGAAATAAAATGTTATTGGTCACATGCGCCGAATACAACAGGTGTAAACCTTACAGTGAAATACTTACTTACGAGCCCCTAACCAACAATGCAGTTAAATGAATACGGATAAGAATAAGAAATAAAAGTAACAAGAAATTAAAGAGCAGCAGTAAAATAACAATAGTGAGAATATTTACGGGGGTACCGGTACAGAGTCAATGTGCGGTTAGTTGAGGTAATATGTACATGTAGGTATAGTTATTAAAGTGACTATGTATAGATGATAACAACAGAGAGTAGCAGCGGCGTAAAAGAGCAGTCTAAGACTAGGGTGGCTGGAGTCTAACAATTTTTAGGGCCTTCCTCTGACACAATAATCAATCACAATCAACAATCATCTCCTTTGTCTTGATCACGTTGAGGGAGAGGTTGTTGTCCTGCCACCACACAGCCAGGTCTCTGACCTCCTCCCTCTAGGCTGTCTCGTTGTTGATCAGGCCTACCACTGTTGTGTCCTATGCAAACTTAATGATGGTGTTGGAGTCATGCCTGTCCATGCAGTCATGAGTGAACAGGGAGTACAGGAGGGGACTGAGCACGCACCCATGAGGGGCCCGAGCACGCACCCATGAGGGGCCCCTGTGTTGAGGATCAGCGTGGCGGATGTGTTGTTACCTACCCTTACGACCTGGGGTGGCCCGTCAGGAAGTCCAGGATCCAGTTGCAGAGGGAGGTGTTTAGTCCCATGGTCCTTAGCTAATTGATGAGCTTTGAGGGCCTATGATGTTGAATAGCATTCTCACATACAGTGGGGAGAACAAGTATTTCGTACGCTGCCGATTTTGCAGGTTTTCCTACTTACAAAGCATGTAGAGGTCTGTAATTTTTATCATAGGTACACTTCAACTGTGAGAGACTGAATCTAAGGTTGTTGGAGGTTGTTGGCCAAGATCTCGCGATACATTGCGTCCGGAACAGCTGGTGCTCTCATGCATATTTCAGTGTTTTTTGCCTCTTTGCGAGCATAGAAGTAGTTTAGCTCGTCTGGTAGGCTTGTGTCACTGGGCAGCTCTCGGTTGTGCTTCCCTTTGTAATCTGTAATAGTTTGCAAGCCTTGCCACATCAACAAGTGTCAGAACCGGTGTAGTAGAATTTGATCTTAGTCCTGTATTGACGCTTTGCCTGTTTGATGAGGGCAGAGCAGAATTTCTTGTAAGATTCAGGGTTAGAGTCCCTCTCCTTGAAAGCGGCAGCTCTAGCCTTTAGCTCAGTGCGGATGTTGCTTGTAATCCATGGCTTCTGGTTGGGGAATGTACGTACGGTCACTGTGGGGACCACGTCGTCGATGCACTTATTGATGAAGCCAATGACTGATGTAGTGTACTCCTCAATGCCATCGGAGGAATCCCGGTACATATTCCGGTCTGTGCTAGCAAAACAGTCCTGTAGCTTAGCATCTGCTTTACCTGACCACTTTTTTATTGATCTAGTCACTGGTGCTTCCAGAATTTATTCTTGGTTGTAAGCAGGAATCAGCAAAAATGTAATCTTAGCGCTTTATGGTTATTGTGATTGTACTTTTCTAGATTGAGTGACCTTGATGTTGGGCTCCCGAGTGGCGCAGCAGTCAAAGGCACTGCATCTCACTTACAGTCCCTAGTTCGGATCCAGGCTCTATCACATCTGACCGTGATTGGGAGTCCCATAGGGCGGTGCACAATTGGCCAAGCGTGGTCCAGGTTTGGCCGGGATAGGCCGTCATTGTAAATAAGAATTTGTTCTTAACTGATTTGTCTAGTTAAATAAAGGTTAAATCAAATTAAAATAAAATACCTTGTCACAACACAACTGATTGGCTCAAACGAATGAAGAAGGAAATTCCACAAATTAACAAGGCACATCTGCTAATTGAAATGCAATCAAGGTGACTACCTCATGAAGCTGGTTGAGAAAATGTCAAGAGTGTTTAAAGCTGTCATCAAGGCAAATGGTGGCTACTTTGAAGAATCTGAAATATAAAATATATTTGATTCCATATGTGTTATGTCATAGTTTGATGTCTTATTCTACAATGTAGAAAATAGTAAAAATCAAGAAAACCCCTTGAGTGAGTAGGATATGTCCATTGTAGGTATGCAACATTTATTATGGTTTGAATACTGTTTTGTTTAATACCAAAATGTGCCAGTTACTTGAGGTGTGTAAAAATACCCAGTTTAATTATCCTTAGGATTTGTAGAACTTGCATTTCCAGACTTCATTTCTAGTTTAAAGCACAATGTGCAGAAATCACTCTGCTATTTCCTGGTTGCTAAAATTCAAATAGTTCACCTATTTTTAAGTTTATGACTAAACAAGCTAGTGTAGAGAATCCTTGTACCATCTAAAGTTCTGTGAAATAACTTTTCAATAACCAAAAATATTGTATTTTCAGCTGGTGTATAAAACCGAAAAAAGATACAGAAACTAAACTTAAGAACAGGAAGCATAGAAATATTGCACATAGATCACATCTACCGCTTCTTAGACTTGCTTTCATTTAGAATGACAGATCTATAACTCACATTGAATTTGGTCAGGCTGTGGAGAAAGTTACATATTGCAGCTTCTAAATTGTTACCTGCAGTTAAGCACTTCAGGGGATAAAAGATAAATATACCGTCTCAAGTACCAGGAGGTTAGGACTACTCTTTGCAGATTTTAAAAAGCTGTTCCATGTTCATAGACTCTCTGTTTCATAAGTTCATAAAATTTAGTACGTTTTGGAAATACCCATTGGGCAAAAAAAGCAATCATAAAATGTGTGGACAACCAGCACTGTGAATTAATTACCTTTATATGACAATTTTGCCATTTCTTTAGCCTACTGTTTGATGTTTGTTGGTCCACATGAGGTGAAACTGTTTTGATTGAGGCATCTTGGAGCCCTGCGGTTGATTTCTGTGTCAAAACTTTTTTCCACATGGTGTCAGAAGTGGGATCCATGATAACCCTAACATGATTGATGGACTAAGAATTATATCAAATCAAGTACATTCGTGATTTTGAGCTCTCCCCTTCTTCTCCCGTCAAGAAAATCTGACATTTCAGTCTGTGAGCATGGGGTCCTTATGGCTTAAGGGAATCAAGGTCTTTGTGATCTCCAGTTAAAATCCTCCAGATTTGGAGGAAAGCAAATTGCTTTCTTAATTAGTCCTACCAAACTAAGTTTGCTGTAAACCATGAGGGAAAAGGGGGGGAAAAAATCTCAATAGCTGTGTTAGAACACCTATACTAATAATATACTGTACACTACATACTTAATGAGTAAATACTACATATTATATACTATTTGTTCGTTTTAGTATACTGTAAACAAACGGTATCGTTTCAGTTGAGTGTACTTGCACTTCGGCTGGCTACTGGAAGTTGATGATGTTGCTCTTGCTAGCTTGTTAGTGTAACAAGTTACTAGCTAGGCTTTTTAATATTTCAGGTGTGTTCATAAATTCCGTCTGGAGTGCCAGAGTGTGCTCGGAGCCTTCGTAAATCCAGAGCGTTGTCAGATTGTCTGTTTGTAAATTCGGAGCGTTTCGCTCTAGGATTGTTCAGAGGAGGAGTAGGGTTGATCCGGAGTGTTCTGAACTCACAGCGGTAGTCAAGCACTCAAGCTACCTGGCTAACGTGGGCTAGAGAACACCTCACTCTGACCATTTTACTCACCATAGCAGAGCTGGTTAGGCTGTTTACATGTTAACCAGCGCGTTGGTGTCTAACTGTTCTGCTGGCAACAATTGAATGATGCTTTTTTTTGCAGACATTTACTGACACTGGACATATTCAACGGGTGTTGAGCGTTCGCTCTTACTGACACCAGCCATATTCAACGGGTGTTGAGCGTTCGCTCTTACTGACACCAGCCATATTCAACGGGTGTTGAGCGTTCGCTCTTACTGACACCAGCCATATTCAACGGGTGTTGAGCGTTCGCTCTTACTGACACCAGCCATATTCAACGGGTGTTGAGCGTTCGCTCTTACTGACACCAGCCATATTCAACGGGTGTTGAGCGCTCGCTCTTACTGACACCAGCCATATTCAACGACACCAGGTGTTGAGCAGCCATATTCAACGGGTGTTTCGCTCTTACTGACACCAGCCATATTCAACGGGTGTTGAGCGTTCGCTCTTACTGACACCAGCCATATTCAACGGGTGTTGAGCGTTCGCTCTTACTGACACCAGCCATATTCAACGGGTGTTGAGCGTTCGCTCTTACTGACACCAGCCATATTCAACGGGTGTTGAGCGTTCGCTCTTACTGACACCAGCCATATTCAACAGGTGTTGAGCGTTCGAAAATTCATCAGTTATTCTGCGCTCTGGCACACTCAGACAAGAGTGCTCTGAAATCGGAGTAGATAGCCAGAATTAACCATGCCAATTGAGAACGCACGACTATACCACTTAGCTAAGAATGACGTGAATAATCAAGTCAATAAACATTGGGTAGTTAGATAGCATATAGTTAATATACAGGCAAGTTCGATGTATTATTAGCCAACTAACGTTAAGTAGCTAGCTAACATATATTTCCGGTACATACGGCTGTAATGATATGCGAATCGTAAGAATAGTGTTGCTAACAAATTGTCAGCTAACATAACGTGTAACTTAACTTATTTGAAAAGTCATTACTTTATTACATTGCTCAACATTTTCTTAACATTTGTCATAATTAGTTAAAGCAATGAATTCGTATCCGCTCTCGGCATTTTCTTCAAATCTGAAAATGTTGTGAAGCCACACCAATTTTCTGAAGAATTACATTATGGGCCCTAAAAGCAAGGAAATAGTGTTCAAATCAAATCAAATCAAATGTAATTGTCACATACACATGGTTAGCAGATGTTAATGCGAGTGTAGCGAAATGCTTGTGCTTCTAGTTCCGACAATGCAGTAATAACCAACGAATAATCTAACCTAACAATTCCAAAACTACTACCTTATACACACAAGTGTAAAGGGATAAAGAATATGTACATAAAGATATATGAGTGATGGTACAGAACGGCATAGGCAAGATGCAGTAGATGGTATAGAGTACAGTATATACATATGAGATGAGTAAAGTAGGGTATGTAAACAAAGTGGCATAGTTTAAGGTGGCTAGTGATACATGTATTACATAAAGATGCCGTAGATGATAGAGTACAGTATATACATATGAGATGAGTAATGTAGGGTATGTAAACATTATAATAAATAGCATTGTTTAAAGTGGCTAGTGATGTATTTTTACATCAATTTCCATTATTAAATTGGCTGGAGTTGAGTCAGTGTGTTGGCAGCAGCCACTCAATGTTAGTGGTGGCTGTTTAACAGTCTGATGGCCTTGAGATAGAAGCTGTTTTTCAGTCTCTCGGTCCCAGCTTTGATGCACCTGTACTGACCTCGCCTTCTGGATGATAGCGGGGTGAACAGGCAGTGGCTCGGGTGGATGTTGTCCTTGATGATCTTTATGGCCTTCCTGTGACATCGGGTGGTGTAGGTGTCCTGGAGGGCAGGTAGTTTGCCCCTGGCGATGCGTTGTGCAGACCTCACTACCGTCTGGAGAGCCTTACGGTTGTGGGCGGAGCAGTTGCCGTACCAGGCGGAAATAGTGCTCACTGCTTGTGTACTTCATATTCTGGCGAATTTAGTACGACATCCGGGAACTTTTAGTATTCCAACTATATCCATACTATGACCAATAAGCATACTCAATTTACATCACAAATAGTATGGTTAGTGCGCTTAATGCCTAAAATGGATACATTATGGAGTACAATGACTGCTGGGCATAGATGGTATAGTGCAGAGGTACTCAACTCTTATCCTACGAGGTCCGGAGCCTGCTTCTTTTCTGTTCAACCTGATCATTAATTGCTCACCCTTGGTGTCCCAGGTCTAAATCAGTCCCTGATTAGAGGGGAACAATGAAAACTGCAGTGGAACTCTCTTCAAGGTCCAGAGTTGAGGTTGAAGGGTGTAGTGTGTGGCTCAGTCTGACAGAGGTGAGGTGATATTTTTTTTTCATTTAACCAGGGCTCTAACCTGGCGTGAGTGGCTGCTGTGAGCTTCAGTCAGTCAGTCAGTCATTCAGCCACAGACTGAAAGAGCATAGGAAAGACATGGGAAAAGATGAGAAAGACTGTAAAGGAGAAGAGAGAAGCAGACAGAAGACAACAGTACCACGGTGTCTGCACTGTTATCTGGGGTTCACTTTAACCTCCTCGGTCTTATTTCGGACAGAAGAGAGCTGTTGCCTGTTTTGGGGGAAAATTCATTCCCAACAGAGAGGAAAGCTCCAAGCATTTGATATTTTGTAAAAGTTCCTGCGTGGGCGTTAAAGTCAGCTCAGAAGAGTCTTTGTGAAGCACCCAGGAATTTTTTTAATTCGGCTATTGTTGCGTCTTGGTCTCACCTAGGGCCATTAAAAACACACAACATAAATTATGTTAATTGCTGGTAGACAATAACAGCTGGGGTGAACCGTGGAACAACAACAATAAAACAAGTCTTCAAGAAATGTAAAAAGTGACAAATAAGAAGCAGTTCTCTGGGCTTGGGGGGGAGTCATCCAAAAGGAACGCCGCAACTTCAGTTCCACTGCGCATTTGCTCTGCTAGGTTGGGTAAGCACTCGTCTCTGTGAGTTAAGACATTGGTGCCCCAGTTCCTCTGACACCCCTTCTCCATGAGACCCAGGTGCACAGCTAATGAGGTGCTCGTTAACCACACACCTGTGTGGAGGAGGGCTGAGGCCCACCTTGACTAATGGCCTCACCCCTGGTTCCTCTCTCCCTACCTCCATATGTCTCCTCTCCACCCCTTTTCTCTGCCTCCACTATCAGTTTCTTCCACTTTAGTTGAACAACTTCCTTAGCTGGCAACTGATGTCTCTCCTCCATTTCCCCTCCATTTCTGACCCCACTTTTAATTCCATCTTCATATTTCTCTCCCTTCCTAGGCGCCCTACAGTTTCTTGTCTGTACCTCATTGCAGGGCTGTCCAGCTACAGTGTACCTCAGAAAAGGCGCTCGTTAGAAGGTGTGAGCATAACCCCGATTGATTTCCGAGCATGACACAAGGTGTGTTGCAACAGCTCCTCAAGAGTGAGAAAGGGAGACAAGTTGGGCCGACAGAGATAGAAATTGACTCTCACTTTTGTGTGTTTTTTTTTTGGTTAAGGGGCAACTCCTCTGCTCTCGGTGGGCTGTGCAATGAACTGAGCAGTAGCCAATTTGTCAAAAGCTCCATGACTGTTGGGGCCGCTGCTGCAGCACTCCAGCACTTCACTGATTACAGGGCGCTGGGCTGTGCTGGAGCTGCAGCCGTGGAGCCTCAGCCTGTCCACTTCACTCAGCGCCGCTGTATGGAGATGGATACAGAGGCAACAGACGCCGGGCAACACTTCAGCAAAGACAGAAAACCGTCCGGAGGTAAAAAAGTAACCAGTCCCCAGAGAAACTCCTAGTGCCTCCTTGTTTAATTGGTGAGAGAGAAGTACCCACAACATGCTTTCCCATCTCAAATTTGCACAGAATCATTGCATTCCTATGAGAGGATACATTATGTGTATGTTAGCTAGCACTGCCTGGCCATCAGCTAATATGCAATGAATACAGTGAGCTGTACGGGAATTTTATACACGCAATGTGTTGATAATCGTTTCATTATGACCACTGACCATCTGTATTTCAGCCAACACACTATCACAGTTTATTGTGAAATAGACACAAATTAAGGCTAGTTAATATACTAGTAGTTAAAGGATAAGGCTCGGGTTAGGGGAAGGGTTGGTTAACATGCTAAGTAATTGCAAAGTAGCTCAAACGTAGTAAGTAGTTGCAAAATAGCTAATTATTTCGAAAATGCTAAAGTTATCCATGGTGAGGTTTGAACACACAACCTTTGGGTTGCTAGACGTTCACATTATACGCCCACCCATCCTCCCTGACCAAACTCCCTCCTATCGTTTCTGTCTTAAGTAACCTACTGGCTTTATCTGTGATTGAAATGCACTGTACACAAAATTGTGTACTGCCCATGAAAAAAATATACTTTCTGTCACAAATTTCCAATTGTGTCTATCTCACAATTATCTGTGATACTGGGTTGATGTCACCATACAATATCCCTGAACACATTGGGAGATTCAGCATAGGAAGAAGAGCTTCGTACCACCCATGTGTAGAGGTCTTGTTTTCCACTCCCCTGTGCACCCTCCCCTTACTGTAACACGTATACAATCTCTTGTATATCAATTCCCTGCCGTAATTCGAGACACCCCCCCCCTTCTGCATATGATTATTGATTCCTATAAAGAGGGCCTTTCGATAGTGTGGAAGGCATTTAGATTGACATTTATATTCTCATTGCAGTTCTGCTGAAGCAAGGCCCCGTTCGCCAGCCCCGGGAAAGAAGGAGCGTTTCGATTATGCGGCCGTCATTCATTCTGCCCTGCCTTATCGAGCCCTAAGTACCGTCTATGAATTGGTCCCTTAAAGTATACACATTTGAGCCATCAGTTATTTTACTATGGTGAAAGGAGGAAGGGTTGGTGGAGAGCTACGGAGAGCGAGAGAGAGAGAGAGCTACAGAGAGAGAGAGAGAGAGAGAGAGAGCTACGGAGAACGAGAGAGAGAGAGCTACAGAGAGAGAGAGAGAGAGAGAGAGAGAGAGAGAGAGAGCTACGGAGAGCGAGAGAGAGAGAGCTACAGAGAGAGCGAGAGAGAGAGAGCTACAGAGAGAGAGAGAGAGAGAGAGAGAGAGAGAGAGAGAGAGAGAGAGAGAGAGAGAGAGAGAGAGCTACGGAGAGCGAGAGAGAGAGAGCTACAGAGAGAGAGAGAGAGCTACGGAGAGCGAGAGAGAGAGAGCTACAGAGAGAGAGAGAGCGAGATAGATAGATGCTCACTGTCAGACTCACAGAACACCCGTCTCGACTGCTCTCTCCCCGTTGCTTATCTTTTCATAATGATGATTGCCCCGTGTCTATGTGAGCACCCTCTCAAGGAATAGTGAAACAAAGACATGGGTAACCCAACAAAAAAAATGACTGACACAGGAGGTAAATATATGCCTTGGGAAGAAAATTACAGGACATTCAATTGCAGAGATTATGTGTTTGCTCCCTAATAAGCACGGCAAAAAGAAAAACTCATGCATTTAAATGTGCTTCTTAGCCAGGGCTGCTTTTTCCCCATTGGGGATCCTGTTACGGATGCCCAAATGATATTTCTTTACCAACTAGTGTTTGTTTGCTTTACATATGAATGTCCTTTATTTTCCTGAATTGTGCAAATCACTTTTGGACCATTAACTTATTATATGAAAGGGAGAGAGTGAAGGAGAGGAGAGTGAAAACAAACCCAATTCTGATAAACTCCCATATCTACAGGGTGAAATACCAGTGTGCAATCACAGCAGCAAGATTTGCGACCTATTGCCACAAGAAAAGGGCAACCAGTGAAGAACAAAACACCATTCTAAATACAACCCATATTTATTATCTAGTTCACTTGCTTAGGCAATGTAAACATATGTTTCCCATGCCAATAAAGCCCTTAAATTGAAATTGAATTGAGAGAGAGGTAGAGAGAGAGGTAGAGAGAGAGGTAGAGAGAGAGGTAGAGAAGTAGAGAGATATTGAAGTGGCAGTGCCTCAAAGATTCCGCAAAATGTAGGGGGTAGACCTCAGAGGTTTTGCTGTGTGCCAATACCCTAGAGGAGGGTGTGGTAAAAGAGTATTAAAACCATGATACCTCAGTGACCTATTTATTCAGACTGAGGTCCCCCCTACAGACAGTCACGTTAAAATATTTCCACTGTCGCTCCTATCCAACTGTAGAGCAAATGGTGGCTTGAGCAAATATGAATGAGCCACTCAGTCACACAGCCACGCCGTTAAGGTTATAGTGAGCAATATTCAGAGTTGCCCAAAAGTACCCCAATCTGTGAATAATCACCGCCATCGATTGGACGCAGCTTACAAAGCACCAGTGGCAAAGGTTTCATGTTGGCCGTGTGCCAACAATGTGCAGCGAGCAACTCGGGTCCTCCAGCTACCTGATTAATGCTCCGATAATCTGGACCATAAATAGGCGCGGCAAAATCTGTTTTGTGTTTTATGTCTCGATCTTTACTGTGGCAATCACCATCGGCGGCTGTATCTCACGGGCGGTGCAGCCAAACGGCAGTCTCTCTCTGGCTCCGATTCCACTTTGATGAAGAGTGACGGGACATATTGCATGAAACTTCTGCCAAGGAGCGAGGGAAGGGGCGAAAAAGGAGAAGAGAAAGAATGGACAGCTCTGGAATTACAGCAGGCAAGCAAGTTCTCCCTACTGTTGGTGGTGAACAAAGAGACTGACAGGTCGGTTCGTCAGTACCAGACGAGGCCGGGAGAGGAGTGCGAGTTTGTGCGAGCCATCTATCTGTACACCCTCCCTAATCACACGGGTCAGCTGTCGCCCGGGACGCTGAAGCTCTGGGATGCCAAGGCGTGACCGGGAGTGAAGGTGAAAGAGGTGGAAAAGCTTTTACCACGTCGGCCAGGGAAACACTTGTGCTACTCACCACAGGGAAAAACCCACAACATCCTCCTTACTACAATCCCCCAGACTGACTGACTAGAGAGATGGGGTTTTACATTGTCCTCTTCCAATGTGTAGCAACCACTTGGATGACACATGGTAGCCATTTTTCACCAGAATGCTTCCCACACATCATTATAGTAAAGTATGGCTAAATATTCCAAAGTTAACCCTTTCCTAACCACTGTAAATGACTGTATAAGAAACATTAACTACTTTTAGTATTGTTTTCTCGTTATAACTAAAAACACACGGCAATTGAAAAATATTTGAAATAATTGAACTGAGCCAGATTATCATTTGTTTTTTACCCCTCCACCTCAACTAAAACCACTGATCCTACAACTCATCATTTCAGATCATCATAAAGATAGGAGCACCAGGGGCGGTTGGATAGGAAAGCTATAACCACGGTTATTTACTGGGCCTCGAAAGGGTGCCTTCATTTATTGATAACCGTTTATTTTCGATTTGGGGGCAGACTCCGGAGAGCGTCGCACGAAAATGATATTATGATGCTGGAAAAAGGCAGTGGACAGGGGCCTTTCGGTGCACAATGCACCCCTGTGACTTGAGGAATAGCCAGCCTTTAATGTTATGGGGGATTAAAGATAACTTTTGAATGATCGCCGGGTGAACGTATAAGGAGCTCTTCTTTCACAGGCATAATACATTATGGGCTGCCAGCATTTAATTACCTCTCCTTTTTTAACTCAATCCATTTGGCCCCCACTCTTCACAAAAGACGACTAGTGGGGGTGGGGGGATTGGGCAGGTATTCCATTAAAGATCAAGGGGGGAGGTACTTCGAGATATTCATCTGGCAATGAGATTGAAGAGGCCGTAATGATCTTCCTGTACGCCATAAATGACTCTGTGTTCCTCAGTTATCCCTCTCCATTAGGTAGACGCATTATTGTGGAGGGCCACGGTGTCTCCTACACTGGCAAGACCCTGGGTGTCACTTTGGAGACGGGCCTCCTATCGCCACAGTTTGTGAGAAATTCATCAGGACGAACTGCGTGTTAGCTGCTTCCTGGGGAGAGGGGTCGAGGGTTCACCGGCGTATGGTTCCCTGCTGTGACGTGAAAAAGACAGCAGACGCGCCGCGGCGAATGCGAGATGAGCGGGTTACAGGTTTGTCCGTCGTTGAGGGCTGTGATTACGGGATCAGCATGCACAGATGACGGGGACCCAAAGTGATTGCCTGTGCGACCACTCGTCCACTCTAAAAGCAGCGACGGACCCGACATTAGCTGGCTAACAAGAATAATGGACTGCGGAGTGGTTGAAGCGTCATTGTTTCCTATGTTTCTTAACAGGGGGGGGGGCTTAACAGTCATGTACTAAAAGCAGCATGAGAAGCAGATGTTTGGTTCTGTTTCAAATATTTTTATTAAACACACACAAGAATGGTGTATAGGTATACATGACAGGTATACAATTCTTATCTAAACATAAAAGAGCATACAGGAACAACAAGACCCAGAGTTCTGGGTGCAGAACAAATAATACAGAACACGACATACAAAACAAGGACACAGAAAGAAAGAGGGAAGATGTCCCCCCTATCCCCCATCCCCTATTCCCCCCCCCCTCCCAACTGCTCGGGTGGTAGGGCCAGCACACGCTGCCCAAAGGTAGATAAAAAATTTACCATTGAGAGTGCGTTAATAAGTACAAATTCACAGCGCCGACTCGTCCAAGTAGGAGAGGAAAGGCTGCCAGATTTGATCAAATGTTGATAATTTATTGTTCAGAATATATCTAATTCTTTCTAAGTGTACAGTGTTTGCCAATTCACTGAGCCATAATTTGGTAGAGGGCGCTTCCCTCCTTTTCCAAAACAACAAGATTAGTTTTTTTGCCGAGATGAGACCATACGAGATTAGTTGTTTTTGGGGGTTGGTTAATCTGTTTAGGGACTCAGATACTCCCAGGATTATCAGAAGCGGGTCTGGATCTATTGAAGTCTCCAAAACTTCAGAGAGGATCCTAAAAATTCCACACCAATAACCATGCAAGCTAGAGCATAGGGCAAAGCAGTGGAGTAGTGTACCCTGCGTGGCCTGACATTTATCACATGTAGGGGATGTATCAGGAAATATCCTATGCAGTTTAGTTTTGGAATAGTGTAATCTGTGTAATACCTTGAATTGTATGAGACGATGTCTGGAATTAATGGAGCATGTGTGGATATACTCCAAGCTCTCTTCCCAGTCTGCCACTGAGATGTCAGTCCCTAGTTCTTCCTCCCATTTTGCCTTGATGGCATCAGTAGAAGGTGTGCTAACAGATTGAAAAGCATCATATAGACGCGATATCAGTTTATCTGAGGTGGGGCATATTTTTATGCATCCGTCAAACATGGAAGGTTTAGCATTCTCAAATGTTGGGAGGTGTTTTCTAACGTAGTCTCTAATTTGTAGGTATCTGAAAAAATTACTTCTGGGAAGATTATAAGTTTCCCTCAGCAGCTCAAAGGAAGCAAAGGTCCCTTCTATGTATAAATCCCCTATGGTGCTTATCCCCAACTCTCCCCATCGCTCAAAGGTGTTATCAAGGTTAGAAGGGGCAAAGGAGGGATTCCTGGCGACAGGGAGCATGAATGACATTGGTCTGAGCTCAAAGTGGACTTTAATTTGCTTCCAGATTCGGACTGTGCTATGTATTATAGGATTGTTACAATAAAGTGACATCTCCAGATTGACAGGCGACAAAATCACAGCGCCAATAGAGAAGGGGTGACACTCCTCCCGCTCCATACTAAGCCAGCTGGATGCCGGGAGTACGTCATCCAACAGAAACGTAACAATGCGGAGGTTAGCGGCCCAGTAATAAAATATAAAATTTGGGAGAGACAATCCTCCTTCCCTCTTGGATTTACAGAGGTGTTTTTTTACCTATCCTGTGTGTTTTATAATCCCAGATGAAAGGATTGATAATTGAGTCCAGTTGTTTATGAAAGGATTTAGGTATGAATACTGGGATGTTCTGATATAGGTAGAGCAGTTGTGGGAGGAAGACCATTTTAATGGCATTAATTCTTCCGAGCAGAGAAATTGGGAGAGTTCTCCAAAATAGTATGTTTGCTTTGAGTTTTTGTATCAGAGAGGGGAAATTCTCTTTAAATAGTAAGGAGTATTGTTTGGTAACTACAATTCCTAGGTAGGTAAAGTTGTCTGAAGATAACTTAAATGGGAGATGTTCTAGCCAGGAGGTATTTTGCGACCGTATGGGCATTAATTCACTCTTGTTCCAATTTATTCTGTATCCCGAGAAGGTACCAAACAAATTGATCACATCAAGAATAGCCTGGGGTTCTGTTACATAGAGGAGGATGTCATCTGCGTATAGGGAGATCTTATTTAGAGTATCTTTAGTATTATAGCCGTGTATTGCTGCATGAGATCTAATCGTCTGAGCGAGCGGTTCGATAATTAGGGCGAAGAGCATAGGCGACAGCGCACAACCCTGCCTTGTCCCCCTGTTGAGGTTAAATCGGGGCGACAATGATTGGTTAGTGAGTATTCTGGCACAGGGGTTCCTATATAAAAGCTGGAACCAATTTATGAACCCATCTCCAATATTAAATTTCTGTAGGACCTTGAATAGATAGGGCCACTCAACTTGGTCAAAGGCCTTTTCGGCGTCAAGAGATATGACGGCAAGGTCCACGTTGGGTAACCTCTGAGAATACATAATATTGAAGAGGCGCCTGAGATTGAAGAATGAGTTTCTGTTAGGGATAAAGCCGGTCTGATCCGAATGGACCAATTTGCCAATTAAAGTGCTAAGCCTGTTAGCCAGAGTTTTGCTAAAATCTTTTGGTCTTTATTAAGGAGAGATATTGGTCTGTATGACCCTACCTCTTCTGGATCTTTACCCTTCTTATGTATAACTGTAATGAACGCTTCATCCAAAGTAGAAGGGAGAGCTCCATCCTCATTGGCCTGAATCAACATTTTGTGCAGATAGGGGGAGAGCATGTTGCTGAATGTTTTATAGAATTCACCAGGGTATCCATCTGGGCCCGGGGTCTTGCCACTCTTTAGAGATTTAATTGTTTCTCAGATTTCATCAAGAGATATTTCCTTATTCAGGAAGTTAGAATCTTCCTGGTTCAGGGCAGGAAGATTACAGTCCTCCAAAAATGTTTGCATAATTAAGGGGTTAGGATCCGCTTTAGATGTATATAGAGTCTCATAAAACTGCCGGAATCTGTCATTGATGTCTTTGGGGGAAGAGAGTAATTCCCCAGATGCAGATTTAACCCTGTGAATCATTCGGTCACTCACATTTTTCGAAGTTGTCTGGCGAGTAATTTGTGTGGTTTGTCACCAAACTCAAAATATTTTTGCTTGGCATAGAGAAAAGATTTAGCGATTTTAGCTGAGAGAATCTGATTATATTCAAATTTTAAAGAGGTAATTTTTTTATGTTTCTCCATAGATGGGTGGCTAGCATTCTCCCTATCCAGTAAGTGAATTTGTCCCTCTAGTTCTTCCAGTTTTCCTCTGTTTTGCCTACTCCTGGCAGCCTGAAAGGAGATGATACAGCCTCTCAGATAAGCCTTCAGTGTTTCCCACAATAATGCTGGGGAGGTCTCTGTGTTGTCGTTGGTATCAAAGAAAAATTAAATTTGGTCTTTAAGATATTCACAGAATGTTGGTTCTGTGAGGAGCTGAGGATTCAACCTCCAGACCCTCTCGTTTGGTACAATGTCACCCAATCTCAGGGAGAAGGTGAGTGGACTGTGGTCCGAGATTATAATATCATGATACCTCACATTACAGGTATAGGGGAGTAGTCTAGCATCCAACAAAAAGTAGTCAATTCGAGTGTAAACCTTGTGAACATGAGAGTAAAAGGAGTATTCCCTACCCGTAGGGTTAGCGATCCTCCATATATCAAATAAGTTTGAATTTTTTATGTAGGTATTCAAGAATTTGCTTGAATAGGAGGTAGGGGTTCGCCGGGTAGAGGATCTATCCAAATATTGGTCTAGCACACAGTTAAGGTCCCCTCCAATGACCAGGTTAGTATGGGAGATATCTGGAATCAGGGCAAGGACTCTTTTGAAAAAGAGGGGTTGTCAATGTTTGGCCCATAGATATTTAGTAGAGTTACTGAGGTAGAGTGGATTTCTCCTATTGCGATCACATACCGACCCTCTTTATCCGCAATAGTGGTTTTATGTAGAAAGGAATTCCTTTCCGTACCAGAATCGCTGTGCCTCTCGTTTTGGCAGAGAAGTTAGAGTGATACACTTGCCCCACCCACCTACACCTAAGTCTGCTATGAGAGTTATTCTTCAGATGGGTTTCTTCCAAAAATATAATATCAGACGAGAGTGCTTTCAAGTGGGCTAGGACCTTGCCCCTCTTAATTGGTTCGTTTAAACCCTTGACATTCCAGGAAGTGAATGTAAGCCCCACCCTCCTCTCGTTTGTAGTTCCTATGGTGGCCTGCATATCATGTAACTTGATAAAAAGGTAAGAAAGCGCACCAAACCATCACGATCAGCATATGTAGCACCTACACCCGAGCAGTATCCAACCCACCCCTCCCCCTGCAAGCACCTTTACTTCCCCCTGTTCCCCTAATTTCCACAACACTTACCCCCCCATCAACCCACCTTTAACAGGAATGTACAAACAGGAGAAGAAAAAAAAAGGAAAAATAAAAATAATAAACACATTGTCTGGCCGATGCCAAAAAGCACGGCGCGACCTCGAACCAGAGGTAAAACAAAAATAAAATACCAACTATACGTTCACCTCTCACTATCCTAGAACTTCTACTAACATATGAACTGAGGAGGCTCCCGCGAGTTAAGTGTTCAGTTAGCATCTAATAAACCTAAACCGAATAAGTTGCAACTTAAACATATTGCGCATTTAAGCGTCATCCTGGGTCAATCCCAGAAATAAGCAAGATATAGCCTCAAGATAATATTGCTAAGCACTGCCGGTCAAAAAATAAACCATCCGCAACCGACCTAGTCAGCCGTACCTTTACATACTGTGGGTCAGGAGATCGGAACAAGGATTTGTTAAATTAAACGTTCCCCCCATAAAAAAATATGTTTAATAAAAAATAAGTAAAAATATATACCTTATATATATATATATATATATATATATATATATATATATATATATATATATATATATATATACATACACACATACACATGCATACCCCACACACACACACATATATACATACATACATACATACACACACCCATATATATCTACATACACACACACACACACACACACACACACACACACACACACACACACACACACACACACACACACACACACACACACATATATATATATATATATATACACATACATACATACACACACACACACACACACACACATACATACATACATACATACATACATACATACATACATACATACATACATACATACATACATACATACATACATACATACATACATACATACATACATACATACATACATACATACATACATACATACATACATACATACATACATACATACATACATACATACATACACACACCCATATATATCTACATACACACATATATACACACACCCATATATATCTACATACACACATATATACACACACACACACACACACACACACACACACACACACACACACACACACACACACACACACACACACACACACACACACACACACACACACACACACACACACACACACACACACACACACACACACACACACACACACACCCATATATATATATACATACACACACACACATCCATACATATACATGTATGTATACATACCCACACAAAAAAAATCATATATAAAAATATACATTTAAAGAATATGTATATACATCCATATGCACACATACACAT